>NC_091286.1:320987013-321054513 GCF_032444005.1 Ranitomeya imitator | reverse complement strand
ATAGATACATACAGATATATCTATATATCTATTTCCATAGATATGTCCATATCCATGTTGGAGCTTTTTTCGTTTATCGCTCCCCTTCTTTCCAGAGCCATAATGTTTCCGTCAATATGGCCATGTGAGGGCTTATCTTTTGCGGGACAAGTTCTACTTTTGAACGACACCATTGGTTTTACCATATCGTGTAGTAGAAAATGTGAAAAAAATTCAAAGTGCGATGAAATTGCAAAAAAAAAAAAAATTGCAGACTTGTTGTGCACATACTGCGGAAAAAGCCGCACCGAAACGCAGCTTTTTTTTCTCCGCAGCATGTCACTTCTTTTGTGCCGAACTGCAGCGTTTCTACACCCTTAGGCCGGGATCACGCTACAGCGAGATACGGCCGAGTCTCGCAGGTTTAATCCAAGCTCTGGCATCGGCACTCCGGAGCGGAGCGTGCGGCCGCACAGCAATACATGGAGCTGCACGCTCCGCTCCGGAGTGCCGGTGCCAGAGCTTGTATTTAACCTGCGAGACTCGGCCGTTTCTCGCTGTAGTGTGACTTCGGCCTTAGACTTTCATTGAGATGTAAAAAATATCTGCAATTTTGCTGCGGATGTGGGTCCGAGAAATGCTGCAGTTCAGGAGGAGGGAAGTGTGTGGGTAGTGACCAGGGCCAGACTGGCCATCGGGCACTTCTGGCAAATGCCAGAAGGGCCGGTGCCAGTAGTGGGCCGCTGCACTCTTTCCCCCCTCCTCCCACCAGTGCCGCCGCTGCCGCATTCAACTATACCGGCGTCTATGACGCCGTTATAGTTCAATGCAATGATGGAGGAGAAAGCGTCCGCTGACGCTCCCTCTCCCATCATTCCCCGCTCTGCCTCTGACACTGTGGGTGCATGATGACGTCATATCATCGCAGACCTGCTGTGTCCCGGGCAGACTGCTGCCGAGACAGGAGACAGGAGCCAGGAGCAGCGCGGGCAAGAGGAAAGGTGAGGAGAGTGTTTTTTTTTTTTACTGGACTGTGGAGCCATTATCGGGGGGATGATTGTGGGTTGTGCTGTAAATACCACTGTGTGGGCTGTGCTGTGTATATACCACTGTGTGGGTTGTGCTGTAAATACCACTGTGTGGGCTGTGCTGTGTATATACCACTGTGTGGGCTGTGCTGTGCATATACCACTGTGTGGGCTGTGCTGTGTATATACCACTGTGTGGGCTGTGCTGTGTATATACCACTGTGTGGGCTGTGCTGTGTATATACCACTGTGTGGGCTGTGCTGTGTATATACCACTGTGTGGGCTGTGCTGTGTATATACCACTGTGTGGGCTGTGCTGTGTATATACCACTGTGTGGGCTGTGCTGTGTATATACCACTGTGTGGGCTGTGCTGTGTATATACCACTGTGTGGGCTGTGCTGTGTATATACCACTGTGTGGGCTGTGCTGTGTATATACCACTGTGTGGGCTGTGTATATACCACTGTGTGGGCTGTGCTGTGTATATACCACTGTGTGGGCTGTGTATATACCACTGTGTGGGCTGTGCTGTGTATATACCACTGTGTGGGCTGTGCTGTGTATATACCACTGTGTGGGCTGTGCTGTGTATATACCACTGTGTGGGCTGTGCTGTGTAAATACCACTGTGTGGGCTGTGCTGTGTATATACCACTGTGTGGGCTGTGCTGTGTATATACCACTGTGTGGGCTGTGCTGTGTATATACCACTGTGTGGGCTGTGCTGTGTATATACCACTGTGTGGGCTGTGCTGTGTGTATACCACTGTGTGGGCTGTGCTGTGTATATACCACTGTGTGGGCTGTGCTGTGTATATACCACTGTTAACAAGAATCCCAGAGTCATAGCGATAGTCTGGACCCAGGCACACACATATTAGGTGCTCCCAGACAAATCAAATAAGCTCCATAGAATTCATGTATAATCAAGAGGAATAAGGAGCATATAATGCTATTTTATATATAAACAATTATCTTTATTAGTACAAAATGTTAAAACAAGCAGTAATACATTTCAGTAATAGGCGTTCCTAGTCAAGCACAGAAAGGGAATAACCCCCCCAAAAATTACCCCCATATGGAAATGCATAAGTAGCTATAAAAAAGTGGGGCAAAAAAGGCCCCATATAGAAGGTAAAGTTGGGCAAACCTAGATGTGTACAAAGTGGTGCGGTAGCAAACACAAGGCTACAGTCATAATGGTAAGTAGTGCATAATAGCGCAGTAAGTATCACAACATAGGCTTACCGATAAGGTGGCAGAGGGGGGGTTTTCCACTGGAAAAAAGCGCCCTGACGCGCGTTTCGCGGCACCGCCACGCCACTTTCTCAAGTATACTACTACGCGGGCTGTGCTGCATATACTACTACATGGGCTGTGCTGTATATACTACTACGCGGGCTGTGCTGTATATACTACTATGCGGGCTGTGCTGTATATACTACGACCCGGGCTGTGCTGTATACTACTACACGGGCTGTGCTGTATACTACTACGCGGGCTGTGCTATATTATGCAGGCTGTGCTATATACTATGCAAGTTGTGCTATATTATATGCGGGCTTTGGCCGTGTTATATACTATGTGGCTGTGTTATATACTATTGCGGGGGTATATTCTATTCTATGGGGGAGGCTGTCTTATATACTATGGGGGGTATATTATATTCTATGGGGGAGGCTGTCTTATATACTATGGGGGGCTGCATTATATTCTATGGGGGCTACAGTACATATTATGGGGAGGTGGGCAGCATTATATTCTATGGGGGGCTGTATTAGATTTTATGAGGGATGATTGCATCATACTCTTTGATGGGGCTGCATTATATTCTATGGGGAGGTGGGCTGCATTCTATTCTATTCGGGGCTACATTTTATTCTATGGGGGGCTGTATTATATTTATATTCTATGAAGGGTGATTGCATCATTCTCTATGGGGGGCTGCATTATATTCTTTGGGGGGTTACATTATACTCTGGGGTGGCTGCATTATACTCAGCAAATTCAGATGTAAGGCTACTTTCACACTTGCGTCGATACGGGGCCGTCGCAAACCATCGGCCAGACGTACCAACGAACGTTATGCTAAATTTAGCACAACGTGGGCAGCGGATGCAGTTTTACAACGCATCCGCTGCCCATTGTGATGAGCGTGGAGGAGGGGGCGGAGTTCCAGCCACGCATGCGCGGTCGGAAATGGCAGACACGTCGCACAAAAAAGTTACATTGAACTTTTTTTTGTGCGTCGCGTCCACGAAAACACGACGGATCCGTTGCACGGTGGTCGCGACGTGTGGCCAGCCGTCGCGATCGGCCGCTAATACAAGTCTATGGGTACAAAACGCATCCCGCGAGCACATTTGCAGGATCCGTTTTTTTTCGCCGGATCTTTTTTTTTCCGCCGTATTTTTCTCATAGAGTTGTATTAGCGCCGGAGTATGCCTGATGGCCACACGTTTCATCCGTTTTTTGCTAGATCCGTCGCTGTGCATTTTTTCGACGTACCAAAAAACCGTTCCTCTCTATGTGTTTTCCGTCCACCGTATGACAGGTGAAGCAGGCCTTTTTATAGGGTCTCTATCACGACCTGGGCCCTATGTGTCACTGTGCCTCCCGGGTGTAAGGCGGACAGGTAACTTGCAGTTCAGCTGTCCTGCCGGTCTCTGCTGTGCCTATTAGGCCAGAGTCACACTAGCGAGTTTTACGGACGTATGAGCGCAGAAAATACGTCCAGAAAATACACATTGCACACAGCCCAATGATTCTCTATGGGGCAGCTCCTATCTGCCATATATTACGCATCCGTAATATACGGTATTCTACGGGCGTAGAAAACCGCAGCATGCTGCGTTTGTCAGCGTATTGCGCAAAAAATATGCCAATGCAAGTCTATGGGTGCGCAAAAAATACGGAATGCATACGGACCATGCGTGTGACTTGCGAGAAATACGCTAGACTCTGGCAGGTGCCAGGAAATGTCCCAAGGCCTCAATCAGAAAGCTGAGACATGCTAATTAGCTGAAAAAAGCCAGACAGAGATCCCGGAAGTCTGCCGCGCGCCTCCACGGAGTCTGAATCAGCATGGCTATAATCATAAATGTAGACATGCTCATAATTTTGGTCCAGGAAAGTCCCGAAATTTGGGACCAGAGAGATCCCAAATATGCCAACAGGGCACAAAAAGAGGCAGCATGGAAGAGTATATGTGGGTCCCTATTCACAAATTATGAACAGCGGCTACGTGAGGCAAACAGGCAAATAAGTAAGTACACTCATGTTTGTACATTGATCTTTATGTGAAACAGCAGTACCTAACTCCTTTTAAGTAATTTTAAAATTATTTATAAGTATTGCATATATTAATTTCTATAACAAAATTAATTCCATAGTGCTGTACATGATAAACGGGTTACATACAGGGTTATTCTAGATGTCCCTTACAGTGTACAACTGAAAAAAGACATACTGGGATAGAGGGGAGAGGACTCTGTCCTTGTGGCCTTACATTCTATGATGTTCATTTTTCTTGTGCAAATAATACAAAATTTATAGTAAACAAATGCAGCTTCCTAAGCTACACTACAATCTGTGTAGTCAATTACACCTTGTGTGACCACTGTGCATAATGGCGTAATACATTATTTTACTCTCTTTTGTTGCAGTGGATGATGTTATGAAAAGATGGCGGAGCATCCGCGATCAGTACAGAAGGGAGAGGGAGCAGTGGGACAGGAGTGGGTCAGGCGCACCACCTAAAAAGAAAAAATATATATCTATTTTGATAGATTGACCTTTTTAAATCCCAGTATGGATCTCAGACCGTAAGTACAAACATCACAACACATTATACACATATGTTTAGATTGGTCAGACATTTATAATTTTTTTTTTTTCAAACATACTTTCATAACAGAACCTCAACCTCACAGAGAGGGAGACAGGATCCGAATCTGAGGTGGTCATTGACTCAGTTGGGGAAGGAGAAGAGGTGGCTGGCCCATCTTATGATCTGTCATGCTCCATCCCTCCAGGATCCTCGTCATCTGGGCATCCAGCTCCAGCAGCACCTGGCCAAGATGAGGCCCCACCACCAACAGCAGCAGCAGCATAAGCAAGCCAGGATGATCCTGACAACAGCAGCAGCCCTACTGTTCCCCTGGAGACCTCACTACACGCTGCTGTGATGTCACGGCGTGCTCGCCGAAGGAGATAGCTTCTCCAAAGTAGGAGGAATGTGGATGCTGGGGTCCTGAACTATCTTGCATGCGTTACTGCGGATGATGGGGAGGAGGGCTATTCGAGGAGCCTGGCCCGGTACTTACGTCCCCTAGCCCGTGAGGTGAGGCTACGTGTGAGCGGGTGTTTTCAAATCCTTATTGATACATGCACCCCCCCAAATGACCCATATGAGCTGATGGAGTTTATTGAGAGTTGGCAGCTGTCATCACGTAACATCCTGCGGCTGCCAAGGTCTCAACAGGTGCATGCTCAACAGGGAATTGAAGCACCTCCTCCACATGAGCCTACTCCTCAACCCCTACCCACACAAAACCCACCATGGCAACCTCAGTACCATATGCCAGACTACCATCAACCTTCCCAATATGGCCACTTTTCCAGACCCAGTGCTGGAAGCGGGTCCCCACCTGGGTTTGGATGACATGGCCATATTGTGGGTGGATATGAGTCAAGGCCATATTTTCAACAACATGAGGGCTACAGTCAGATTCCTTATGGCCAATACACAACTGGCCCATATGATCAAAGGCTGAATATTCCTCTGGCCCACACAGCATCCACACAGGGTGAAGGACAATTGGCCCAACAAAGGCCACCTGAGCAGGACCCTGAGCTTCCCCCATCACCTCCACCTACTTACAGAAACCTGTAATTTTTTTTTATGTTGTTTTGGGGTTTGTGAGACATAAACATGTGTTCTATATGTGTGTGCTGTCATAGCACTTTGTTATGCTGTTCATGTTGTAAAAAAACTTTGCCAAGTTGAATTGGCTGAAAAAACCATATTGAAAAAATATGGATTTGAGTTAAACACAAAAGGCTTTTTCGTTAAGTAAAAAATATAAAAAGCCAAATTACGTTTGTGGGACAATCATTGTTACATCACACACATATGCTCTGTTCATAACCATATGTGAATTAAGTAAA
Source organism: Ranitomeya imitator (assembly GCF_032444005.1). Taxonomy (NCBI): domain Eukaryota; kingdom Metazoa; phylum Chordata; class Amphibia; order Anura; family Dendrobatidae; genus Ranitomeya; species Ranitomeya imitator. The sequence goes on along the minus strand of NC_091286.1, from coordinate 321,048,334 downwards.
TACAACACACAGAGTTCAGAATATAATTTTTTGGGGGGTAAACTTTGAATATAGTTTGAAAGTAAAAAATCACAAATGAGAAACATCATAATCTTGCCAGGGAGTCGCACCCTGAATAGAAACAAAATAATTGGGGAAAACATCCCTAACTTTAATGCCAGAAAGGGGACGGCCCGGAGGATTGCCATGTGGTGTAGACCTAATCACATTGCTCAACATGTGTTCAGCAATATCAGCTGAGGAGCAATCATGTATGCTGGTAAAATTGTGCAAAATAACACAGGCTTTTATGACTTCATTGATTGTAGCCTCACTAAGCTAAATGGCAGACTGGAGGACACGCCATTTGGCTGCCAGAATACCAAATGCGCACTCCACCAGTCTCCGCGCCCTGGAAAGCCACAAATTAAAGACCCTCCGCCGGTGGTCCAGGTTGTGCCGGGGATAAGGCCTCATGACGAGCCTCGTCAGTTGGAACGCCTCATCTCCAACAAGAGCAAAAGGCACTGCTTCCGCATTGGAGCCTGGGAGTTGTTGTGGTGGTGGGAGGTCTAACTGGTTGTCACGTAGCCGCCGACCCATAATGAACGAATTGAAGACCCTAGAGTCTCCAGTTTGGCCATAGGCCCCAATGTCTACAATTATAAACCTGTAGTTACTGTCAACTACAGCTAACAGAACTAAAGAGAAAAACTGCTTATAATTGTAGAATTGGGAGCCAGAATTCGGCGGCTTACGCATCCATGGCTCCAATGCAGTTTGGGAAGTCACAAGTGTTCTGGAAACCAAGGGCTACTTTGAGCCAATCAGCCTGTTTTGGCTCAGGCATCACAAGTTCCTGGAGTTTAGCCCATATTTGACTACAGGTTGACCGCACAATGCCCGAAATTGTCGACCGCCCAATCAGAAACTCCAGGTGTAGTCCTACATACGACAAGCCAGTGGACAGGAAGCTGAAAGTGAAAAAAAAGTAATATTAGGTAGGTAACAAGAGTTCACACAAAACATGAAGAAAAAAAAAAAAAAAAGAGCATGAACCGCACATCCCAAAATCATACGTTGATCTAAAGCCGCTAGGCAAAAAATAATATAACTGAATATGAGGTTTTCAGTTTAACATTCTGATCAGACTGTATGAAGCCCACTGCCCCTTCACGGCAATCCTCGTAGTGGGTCCTATCGCCCTAACGGAGCGGAGCCGTGCGGCGCCCACCGCCACAGCGGCCATGCACCAGCCTCATATTCAGTTATATTAATTTTTGCCTAGCGGCTTTAGATCAACGTATGATTGTGGGATGTGCGGTTCATGCTCTTTTTTTTTCTTTTTTGCAAAGCATGTTCTAGTCTTCTTCTTGGACCAGCACTCCTCCCATTTGGCTCAGGTGATTTTAATTAGCAGGAGACTGCAAAGTAAGGGGTGTAGCCCATTTTGGCTCTCACTGAAGAGCTGTAGGAAGGTGAGTTTAAGTGCTCCTTTCATTTTGGTGTTGGTGCTGTGTGGCGGCCATTGTTGCTGTGGCTTTGTGCTGGTGGGGCGGCGCGGTCTGGAGTCTTGGGGACTCAGTCTTGCAGCATGGGTGCTGTGGGGCAACAGGCCGTCCGCCCTGCTGGTGCATGGCCGCTGTGGCGGTGGGCGCCGCACGGCTGCGCTCCGTTAGGGCGATAGGACCCACTACGAGGTTTGCCGTGAAGGGGCAGTGGGCTTCATACAGTCTGATCAGAATGTTAAACTGAAAACCTCATATTCAGTTATATAAATTTTTGCCTAGCGGCTTTAGATCAACGTATGATTTTGGGATGTGCGGTTCATGCTCTTTTTTTTTCTTTTTTGCAAAGCAAAACATGAAGAAGCACAAGTAGATTGTATATTTTCAAAAACATGATTAACGCTGTAAAATGAAAAATTTACCTAGGGTACTTAACTATAACATTAGACACACTTTTTTGGATTTGCTTGTGCCCTAATGTACACATATACTTGAAAAAAGCTGCTAGAACACAACACATTAAAAAAAAAGATGATCATCATACAGTATGTGAGGATGTGGAATACATACTATAAGGTAAGGAGAAGACGTTCCTCTGCGGATATGTCTTTGCGCATCCTTGTGTCCTGATAGGTGATACCTGGACGTAATATCTCCAACAATATATCAAAGATTCTGATGATCGTGCGACAGTGCTGATAGAACTTGTCAGGATGTGCCCTCAGAGCTGTATAGAGCCTCTCAAAATGTCCTTTAGTGAGGCGTTTGGTCAAAAGAGGATGCACCCACAATCTTCGTCTCCTCCTTCGCGGATCAACAATAACGGGATATGGCAGCCCAAATCGACGCGACAAGACCCAGTAAAACAACACCCGCTGAGTTGGGGTTAAATACAGTAGGTCAGACATGGTTTTAAGGTAATACCAACACACCCAAGAGATGCACACCAACTAAATGGCCAGATGGGAGGGTCTCACCTGCTATAGAGGGCTTAAATAGGGTTGATGATGATGATTTAAATAAATTTCAGGCCAGAAAACCGTTAAATGTCCATTTTGTGATGTTGCGTGTAAAATACGCATTACGGATTACATACGGATCACATACGCAACATTACATGCGCAAAATACGCGGCCACACTTTTGCAACGGATTACCTACGGAACACTATTTCTGAGACATTTCTGAGTATTACGCGCGTATTACGGCTGTAAAAAATGGACCGTATTGTCCTACGCGTAGTGTGATGCCGGCCTTAGAGTTCAACTTGGCCTCGGCCTTCTGGCTATCGGAATCTGTGATAGCCAGGGAGGTAGCTACAGTAATTCACTGCTCTGCTCTGCTGGTATCACTCTCCTGTGCCTTTTCTCTCTTTCACACTTTCCACAAGTTGTTCTTTCCTTCTGTTCTCTCTCCAGGGGCTGTAGTACCTCAGACTACAGGGCTCCTTCAGACCTTCTGACACTCTATGTCTGTCTGCTCTCTTATCTGTCTGTCCCAGACTGCTGTCTGGCACTAATTGAACTGAACTGAGCTCCTTCCCTTCAGCACCACAATGATAATAAAGTGTCGAGGTAACGTTTCGACCCCGTGATGGGTCTTTATCAAACCTCACTTAAAGGAAGAGAGAAACAAGAGGAGGAGAAGATGCCACGCCATAGATAATTATAGAGGTTCCTGGAAAGAACTAAGTGTAGAATTCAGGGGTCCAGTAATGCACAGAAGGGGAACACAATCCCAAAGGCGGCTGCGGGTCCAGAGCGTGGAGCTGACTGTGGATACATGCACAGGCAGGAAAATGATGCTCTCCAGATACATGCACAGGTAGGAAAGTGATGCTCTGCAGATATACGCACACGTAGGGAAGTGATGCACTGCAGATACATGCACAGGTAGGGAAATGATGCTCTGCAGATACACACACAGGTAGGAAAGTGATGCTCTGCAGATACATGCACCATAGCTCCCAACCGTTCCTCATACTGCGGGACTGTTTCCCATTTTGAGGCTGTGCACCACAGTCCCGCATGGGACTCTACTTCTCCCGCACAGCCAGCAGGAGAAGAAGCCAACATGTCCCCTTGTATTAGGCCACGCCCCTCCGCATCTTCTTCCTGTGCAGTGGTTCAGAAAGGGAGAGAGGACATTCTGAGGTACGTGTGTGTGTGGTGTGTGTACTGCACACATACATGCAGCTGGCCCTGATGTGCTTAAAGTACAAGGCATTATAAACAGGAGTAGTGGCAGCAGTTAGAGCAATCCAGTGCAGCCTGTTAGTCATAGGCACAGTAAAAATATATATATGTATCCTTTATATACTACAACAGTTCTGGATTGGAACCAGTAGATAGTGGTGTTGTCTGAGTGCATGCAGAGCTTGCAGAGCTGGGCTACATTGCAATGTGCAGTGTCTGTGAGGCAGCAGTGTGGACAGCGACAGGTGGTGAAATCTTTGCCTGCATTGTAAGCAGAGCTGCTGGGACACATCTACAGACCGACTGTACACTGGCATCATCATGTGGGGCCATTATACTGTATGCAGCATCATGTGGGGCCATTACACAGTATGGAGCATCATGTATGGCCATTATACAGTATTGAGCATCATGTGGGGCCATTATACAGTATGGAGCACTGTGTGGCCATTATACGGTATGGAACACTGTGTGGCCATTATACAGTATGGAACACTATGGCCATTATACAGTATTGAACATCATGTTAGGCCATGATACTGTGCGCAGCATCACGTGGGGCAATTATACAGTACGCAGCATCATGTGGGGCCATTATACAGTATGGAGCATCATGTGTGGCCCTTATACTGTATGCAGCATCATGTGGGGCCATTATACAGTATGAAGCACACTGTGGCCATTATACAGTATTGAGCATCATGTGTGGCCATTACATAGTATGGAGCACTGTGTGGTCATTATACAGTATTGAGCATCGTGCATGGTCATTATTCAGTATGGAGCACTGTGTGGCCATTATACAGGATGGAGCATCCTGTGTGGCCAATATACTGTACGCAGCATAATGTGGGGCTATTATACAGTATGGAGCACTGTGTGACCATTATACAGTATTGAGCATCATATGTGGCCATTATACAATATGGAGCACTGTGTGGCCATTATACAGTATTGAGGATCATGTGTGGTCATTATACAGTATGGAGCATTGTGTGATCATTATACAGTATGTTGCACTGTGTGGCCATTATACAGTATGGAGCATCATGTGTGGTCATTATACTGTACACAGCATCATGTGGAGCCATTATACAGTATGGAGCACTGTGTGACCATTATTGTTGTGAATTCTGTTGTCGAACTCCCTCCTGTGGTCGTGAATGGTACTTCGGCGAGTTCTGTCCATGGACTCCCTCTGGTGGCTGTGAGTGGAGCTGCTGCTTCTGAGGTTCCTTCCACAGGTGACGTGATTTATCCTTTGGTTGGCTGCTCTATTTAACTCCACTCAGATCGTAACTCCATGCCAGCTGTCAATGTTCCTGCATTTGTTCAGTTCGCTCTTGGATCTTTCTGGTGACCTGTCTACTTCAGCAGAAGCTAAGTTCCTACCAGTTATTATTTGTTCATTGTTGCCTTGTCCAGATGGATATCATGATTTTGCCTTACTAGCTGGAAGCTCTGGGATGCAGAGTGGCATCTCCGCACCGTTAGTCGGTGCGGAGGTCTTTTTGCACACTCTGCGTGGTCTTTTATAGTTTTTTGTGCTGACCGCAAAGATACCTTTCCTATCCTCTGTCTGTTTAGTAAGTCTGGCCTCCCTTTGCTGAAACCTGTTTCATTTCTGCGTTTGTGACTTTCATCTTTACTCACAGTCAATATATGTGGGGGGCTGCCTTTTCCTTTGGGGAATTTCTCTGAGGCAAGGTAGGCTTTATTTTCTATCTCTAGGGCTAGCTAGCTCTTAGGCTGTGAAGAGGCATCTAGGGAGAGTCAGGAACGCTCCACGGCTATTTCTAGTTGTTGTGATAGGATTAGGGGTTGCGGTCAGCAGAGCTCCCACATCCCAGAGCTTGTCCTGTGTCAGTTTAACTATCAGGTCGTGCCGGGTGCTCCTAACCACCAGGTCCATAACACATTATACAGTATTGAGCATCATGTGTGGCCATTATACAGTATGGAGCACTGTGTGGCCTTTATACAGTATGGAACACTGTGTGGCCATTATATAGTATAATTCAGTGTGTGGCCATTATACAGTATTGAGCATCATGTGTGGCCATTATACTGTATGGAGCACTGTGTGGCCATTATACAGTATTGAACATCATGTGTGGCCATTATACAGTATGGAACACTGTGTGGCCATTATACAGTATTGAGCATCATGTGAGGCCATTATATTGTGTGCAGCATCACGTGGGGCAATTATACAGTACGCAGCATCATGTGGAGCCATTATACAGTATGGAGCATCATGTGTGGCCATTATACTGTACGCAGCATCATGTGGGGCCATTATACAGTATGGAGCACACTGTGGCCACTATGCATTATTGAGCATCATGTGTGACCATTACACAGTATGGAGCACTGTGTGGCCATTATACAGTATTGAGCATCCTGTGTGGCCATTATACTGAACACAACATTATGTAGGGCTATTATACAGTATGGAGCACTGTGTGACCATTATACAGTATTGAGCATCATGTGTGGCCATTATACAGGATGGAGCATCCTGTGTGGCCATTATACTGAATGCAACATTATGTAGGGCTATTATACAGTATGAAGCACTGTGTGACCACTATACAGTATTGAGCATCATGTGTGGCCATTATACTGTACGCTGCATCATGTGGGGCCAGTATACAGTATGGAGCACTGTGTGACCATTATACAGTATTGAGTATCATGTGTGGTCATTATACAGTATGGAGCACTGTGTGGCCATTATACAGTATGGAACATCATGTCTGGCCATTATACTGTACCCTGCATCATGTGGGGCCAATATACAGTATGGAACACTATGGCCATTATACAGTATTGAACATCATGTTAGGCCATGATACTGTGCGCAGCATCACGTGGGGCAATTATACAGTACGCAGCATCATGTGGGGCCATTATACAGTATGGAGCATCATGTGTGGCCCTTATACTGTATGCAGCATCATGTGGGGCCATTATACAGTATGAAGCACACTGTGGCCATTATACAGTATTGAGCATCATGTGTGGCCATTACATAGTATGGAGCACTGTGTGGTCATTATACAGTATTGAGCATCGTGCATGGTCATTATTCAGTATGGAGCACTGTGTGGCCATTATACAGGATGGAGCATCCTGTGTGGCCAATATACTGTACGCAGCATAATGTGGGGCTATTATACAGTATGGAGCACTGTGTGACCATTATACAGTATTGAGCATCATATGTGGCCATTATACAATATGGAGCACTGTGTGGCCATTATACAGTATTGAGGATCATGTGTGGTCATTATACAGTATGGAGCATTGTGTGATCATTATACAGTATGTTGCACTGTGTGGCCATTATACAGTATGGAGCATCATGTGTGGTCATTATACTGTACACAGCATCATGTGGAGCCATTATACAGTATGGAGCACTGTGTGACCATTATTGTTGTGAATTCTGTTGTCGAACTCCCTCCTGTGGTCGTGAATGGTACTTCGGCGAGTTCTGTCCATGGACTCCCTCTGGTGGCTGTGAGTGGAGCTGCTGCTTCTGAGGTTCCTTCCACAGGTGACGTGATTTATCCTTTGGTTGGCTGCTCTATTTAACTCCACTCAGATCGTAACTCCATGCCAGCTGTCAATGTTCCTGCATTTGTTCAGTTCGCTCTTGGATCTTTCTGGTGACCTGTCTACTTCAGCAGAAGCTAAGTTCCTACCAGTTATTATTTGTTCATTGTTGCCTTGTCCAGATGGATATCATGATTTTGCCTTACTAGCTGGAAGCTCTGGGATGCAGAGTGGCATCTCCGCACCGTTAGTCGGTGCGGAGGTCTTTTTGCACACTCTGCGTGGTCTTTTATAGTTTTTTGTGCTGACCGCAAAGATACCTTTCCTATCCTCTGTCTGTTTAGTAAGTCTGGCCTCCCTTTGCTGAAACCTGTTTCATTTCTGCGTTTGTGACTTTCATCTTTACTCACAGTCAATATATGTGGGGGGCTGCCTTTTCCTTTGGGGAATTTCTCTGAGGCAAGGTAGGCTTTATTTTCTATCTCTAGGGCTAGCTAGCTCTTAGGCTGTGAAGAGGCATCTAGGGAGAGTCAGGAACGCTCCACGGCTATTTCTAGTTGTTGTGATAGGATTAGGGGTTGCGGTCAGCAGAGCTCCCACATCCCAGAGCTTGTCCTGTGTCAGTTTAACTATCAGGTCGTGCCGGGTGCTCCTAACCACCAGGTCCATAACACATTATACAGTATTGAGCATCATGTGTGGCCATTATACAGTATGGAGCACTGTGTGGCCTTTATACAGTATGGAACACTGTGTGGCCATTATATAGTATAATTCAGTGTGTGGCCATTATACAGTATTGAGCATCATGTGTGGCCATTATACTGTATGGAGCACTGTGTGGCCATTATACAGTATTGAACATCATGTGTGGCCATTATACAGTATGGAACACTGTGTGGCCATTATACAGTATTGAGCATCATGTGAGGCCATTATATTGTGTGCAGCATCACGTGGGGCAATTATACAGTACGCAGCATCATGTGGAGCCATTATACAGTATGGAGCATCATGTGTGGCCATTATACTGTACGCAGCATCATGTGGGGCCATTATACAGTATGGAGCACACTGTGGCCACTATGCATTATTGAGCATCATGTGTGACCATTACACAGTATGGAGCACTGTGTGGCCATTATACAGTATTGAGCATCCTGTGTGGCCATTATACTGAACACAACATTATGTAGGGCTATTATACAGTATGGAGCACTGTGTGACCATTATACAGTATTGAGCATCATGTGTGGCCATTATACAGGATGGAGCATCCTGTGTGGCCATTATACTGAATGCAACATTATGTAGGGCTATTATACAGTATGAAGCACTGTGTGACCACTATACAGTATTGAGCATCATGTGTGGCCATTATACTGTACGCTGCATCATGTGGGGCCAGTATACAGTATGGAGCACCGTGTGACCATTATACAGTATTGAGTATCATGTGTGGTCATTATACAGTATGGAGCACTGTGTGGCCATTATACAGTATGGAACATCATGTCTGGCCATTATACTGTACCCTGCATCATGTGGGGCCAATATACAGTATGGAGCACTGTGTGACCATTACACAGTATTGAGGATCATGTGTGGTCATTATACAGTATGGAGCACTGTGTGACCATTATACAGTATTTTGCACTGTGTGGCCATTATACAGTATGGAGCATCATGTGTGTCTATTATACTGTACGCAGCATCATGTGAGGCCCTTATACAGTATTGAGCACTGTGTGACCATTATACAGTATTGAGCATCATGTGTGGCCATTATACAGTATGGAGCACTGTGTGGCCATTATACAGGTTTGAGCATCATGTGTGGCCATTATACAGTATGGAGCACTGTGTGGCCATATTGTTTTCTGTTTTATAATTATTGTTTATGAAACATTGTGATCAGCAGTGCTAAATGGGTGTGGTTTGGGCATGGATATGGGTGTGACTAGTAGTGAAAAGGGTGTGGTCAGAGCTGTGTCATAAAATTTGCTGCGGCACGATGCGCGCACCGCTACCTTTGTCCCTCTTTGCCTTCTTCAAAGGTTGGGAGGTATGCATGCACAGGTAGGAAAGTGATGCTCTGCAGTTGCATGCACACGTAGGGAAGTGATGCTCTGCAGATACATGCACAGGTAGGTAAGTGATGCTTTGAAGACTTTGCAGATACATGCACAGGTAGGGAAGTAATGCTCTGCAGATACATTTACAGGTAGGGAAGTGATGTGCTGCAGATACACGTAGGGAAGTGATGCTCTGCATATATATGCACATGTAGGGAAGTGATGCTCAGCAGATAAATGCACAGGTAGTGAATTGATGCCCTGCAGATACATGCACATGTAGGGAAGTGATGCTCTGCAGATACATGCACAGGTAGTGAAGTGATGCTTTGCAGACTTTGCAGATACATTCACAGGTAGGGAAGTGATGCTCTGCAGATATATGCACTGGTAGGTAAGTGATGCTCTGCAGATACATGCACACGTAGGATGTAATGCTCTGCAGATACATGCATAGGTAGGGAAGTGATGCTCTGCAGATACATGGACAAGTAGAGAAGCAATGCTCTGCAGACTGTCACCCTGCATGTCCCTGTGTGCAGTGAGGAGTGCAATGCTCTGCAGGAGCTGTCCACACATACCCCCACTCCTCTGATGACCCCTCACACTGTGGGTGCAGGACCTGCCATGGTGAGAGGAGAGAGGTCCTGGCGGCTCTCCTCCCTCCCTATTAGGCTGGCTCTTTCCCAGGGACACAATGATATCCCGGGTTCGAGCTCTCTGGTTACAGTATAGAGCTTAAGTTGTGTACTTACTGACTGAGTGTGCTCCTGAATGCGCGCCTTGCACCTTATAAGCCCGCCCCACCCTGCCCTGATGTACCAATCAGCATCAGACCAATTGCAGCCGGGCAGTCAATCAAAGCACTGAGCTGCACAGCCAATGAGCGGCTGCAGCTCCCAGAGACTGCCACTCCCCTGACACGCCCACTACTACAACCTCGCGGGCCCGCACTGAGTTTGCTGTGCATATCCATTAGGTGGCCGGCCCTGTACAGCTGATGGGGGAGCAGCCCGGGGGCATTTGCCTCACTGCCACCCGGCCCAGCCTGCCGCTGACATGGCTCCTGCAGCATGTTATGAAGGGGTTAACGTGCGTCACTCTCAATACTAGCCCTATCACCGTTGTATTCTCTTTTAGCACCTTTGAATATTACTCTGGCCTTAACGGATATGGTTCATCGATATTTCCTGCTAGGTCACAAATCCTAAATATGTGAGTGCCAAAACTGTAGAAAAAAAAGACATAGACCACACATCCAAAAACTCATAAGTTGATTTAATTCTGCTAGGCACAGATTTAGAAAACTAAACAGGAGGTTCTTAGTTTAACATTCTGATCAGACTTTATGAAGCCCACTACCATGTCACAGTGAACCTCTCAGTGGGTCCCTAGACTAAAAGGTGCAGCATGGTGTTCAAACCATCATCGCAGCGATGATGCACCAGCAGGGCGGGCGACCTGGTGCCTCACAGCACCCATGCTGCGAGGCTGAGTCCCCATGGCTTCAGGTCACAACACCCCACAAGCACAACACCACAGCAACAATGGCCACCACACAGCACAAACACCAGTGATAAATTGTAATAAACTCACGTTCCACAAGCTCTCAGACTGTGGACTGAGAGCAAAAATAGGAGGAACGCCTCAGTCTCCTGCTAATATAAAAACACCTACACTTTTGGCCTAAATATGTGAGTCACTTTGTACACAGCCCACTCCTCGCACTGGCCATCTTTCTTCCATTATGCATGGCCCCTGCTCACACCCTGCACCATATGTCTAAACTGGAAATAACGTCTCAGTTCACTCAGGGTCTTCTTTTAGGAATGACAGGTTTTTTCCTATGGCCGGTGATCAACATCTGACTTTTATGGCTTGATCTGCGAAGTCGGTCTTCAATGTTTTACCTAAAAACTCCGTCTTTGGTGCTTGAACTACGTAGACGAGACGTCCCCAGGATCAGACTGCTCTGAGGTACAATGAGCGCAATGTCTTCCACAAGCCCGTCCTTTTGCCCTGACTTGTGCTTCACCGTCCCAGCCTTTTATATTTAGCGACTGTGCCACAGATGTCACTTGACCCAATGTCCCCCTCAAATTATTTCCTCTAGGGAACACACTCTCCATCCTTCAGTTCCTGTCTATCCAGTGCAATCAGCAGATGGTGGCATTTACTTGCAGGTGCTGTGCAATGTTGACTGAATGCAGCTTCCATTTGCCAACCCTTTACAACTGAATACAGATTTGATAGAATTTTGATTGAATTGAGATTGAAAGGTCAGTCCAGGGGAAGAAGCACATTTCTCTGATAAGATATATTGCATTTTCATTTGTACTATTGATTAACAAAATTAAAATGACGGTTACTCTTTGAATACTGTGCAATTTATATTCTAGCAACATTGAAGTATATAATGCCACCTAGACTGATATACAACCAGTTCCACATTTTGTGTGCCACTTTTAAATCGTCTTTAATCATCTTCATTTTTTAACACAACACAAATGTACCCCAATGTACTTCTTTGTAAGGAAATATGCTTATAAGCAGCCATGTGTTCAGTGACTATAGAAATAATCCCTCCGCACAATGAAATGTATATTCTGTGTTATAAAGATCCATAGAGGCTCAGATACACTGCTACATATTATTCACTGACTTCTTTATTTGTTTTTTCAAGGTGTTCAATGTAAAAGTTCTCATAGAAGCCAACGTAATAAATGTTTGAAATGTGGCCCTTATGATGATGACAAAGGGCCCTTGACTCACAAAGAGTCAACCTTCAGCAGGAAAGGAAAACCCCCAATGGAGGAAATCTCTCTAGCAAACCATGGCTGAAGGATTGCCTTTCATTTAGGCTTTAAGTGTTTTCAGTGGTGGAGAACAGAGACCGAGCCCGGAATCTGCCTCGTTCTGCAGTAGGAAACTCACTGTGTTTGTGAGTGCATCTAGATGCGGAATGTCCGGTTATGTCGTATCAAATGGTGGAGAACAGAGACCGATCCCCGAATCTGCCTCGTTCTGCAGTAGAAAACTCACTGTTTTTGTGAGTGCATGTAGCTGCGGAATGTCCGGTTATGTTGTATCCAATGGTGGAGAACAGAGACCGAGCCCGGAATCTGCCTCGTTCTGCAGTAGGAAACTCACTGTTTTTGTGAGTGCATCTAGCTGCGGAATGTCCGGTTATGTCGTATCCAATGGTGGAGAACAGAGACCGAGCCCGGAATCTGCCTCGTTCTGCAGTAGGAAACTCACTTGTTTTGTGAGTGCATCTAGCTGCGGAATGTCCGGTTATGTCATATCCAATGGTGGAGAACAGAGACCGAGCCCGGAATCTGCCTCATTCTGCAGTAGGAAACTCACTGGTTTTGTGAGTGCATCTAGCTGCTGAATGTCCAGTAATGTCATATTCAGTGGTGGAGAACAGAGACCGAGCCCGGAATCTGCCTTGTTCTGCAGTAGGAAACTCACAGGTTTTGTGAGTGCGTCTAGCTGCTGAATGTCCAGTAATGTCATATTCAGTGGTGGAGAACAGAGACCGAGCCCGGAATCTGCCTCGTTCTGCAGTAGGAAACTCACTGGTTTTGTGAGTGCGTCTAGCTGCTGAATGTCCAGTAATGTCATATCCAGTGGTGGAGAACAGAGACCGAGCCCGGAATCTGCCTCGTCCTGCAGTAGGAAACTCACTGTTTTTGTGAGTGCGTCTAGCTGCTGAATGTCCAGTAATGTCATATCCAGTGGTGGAGAACAGAGACCGAACCCGGAATCTGCCTCGTTCTGCAGTAGGAAACTCACTGGTTTTGTGAGTGCATCTAGCTGCTGAATGTCCAGTAATGTCATATTCAGTGGTGGAGAACAGAGACCGAGCCCGGAATCTGCCTTGTTCTGCAGTAGGAAACTCACTGGTTTTGTGAGTGCGTCTAGCTGCTGAATGTCCAGTAATGTCATATTCAGTGGTGGAGAACAGAGACCGAGCCCGGAATCTGCCTCGTTCTGCAGTAGGAAACTCACTTTTTTTGTGAGTGCGTCTAGCTGCTGAATGTCCAGTAATGTCATATCCAATGGTGGAGAACAGAGACCGAGCCCGGAATCTGCCTCGTTCTGCAGTAGGAAACTCACTTGTTTTGTGAGTGCATCTAGCTGCGGAATGTCCGGTTATGTCATATCCAATGGTGGAGAACAGAGACCGAGCCCGGAATCTGCCTCATTCTGCAGTAGGAAACTCACTGGTTTTGTGAGTGCATCTAGCTGCTGAATGTCCAGTAATGTCATATTCAGTGGTGGAGAACAGAGACCGAGCCCGGAATCTGCCTCGTTCTGCAGTAGGAAACTCACAGGTTTTGTGAGTGCGTCTAGCTGCTGAATGTCCTGTAATGTCATATTCAGTGGTGGAGAACAGAGACCGAGCCCGGAATCTGCCTCGTTCTGCAGTAGGAAACTCACTGGTTTTGTGAGTGCGTCTAGCTGCTAAATGTCCAGTAATGTCATATCCAGTGGTGGAGAACAGAGACCGAGCCCGGAATCTGCCTCGTCCTGCAGTAGGAAACTCACTGTTTTTGTGAGTGCGTCTAGCTGCTGAATGTCCAGTAATGTCATATCCAGTGGAGGAGAACAGAGACCGAACCCGGAATCTGCCTCGTTCTGCAGTAGGAAACTCACTGGTTTTGTGAGTGCATCTAGCTGCTGAATGTCCAGTAATGTCATATCCAGTGGTGGAGAACAGAGACCGAGCCCGGAATCTGCCTCGTTCTGCAGTAGGAAACTCACTGGTTTTGTAAGTGCATCTAGCTGCGGAATGTCCAGTCAGTAATGTCGTATCCAATGGTGGAGAACAGAGACCGATCCCGGAATCTGCCTCGTTCTGCAGTAGGAAACTCATTGGTTTTGTGAGTGCATCTAGCTGCTGAATGTCTAGTAATGTCATATCCAGTGGTGGAGAACAGAGACCGAGCCCGGAATCTGCCTCTCTTTTGCTGATGTAAAGTCGTCTTCCTCTCTTTGCTGATGTAAAGTCGTCTCCAGCTGGATCCCATGTTCATAGTGGGTTCACAGCGAGACCCCGCCCTGCCTCACCTGCAATAGAAATGTCACAACATTAGCAAAACAGTAAAGATGATTATATGGATATGGAGACAGATTTTAACGAGCAAGACAGATGGAAAAGTTTATATGTCATTCATCATTTCCAGATTATATTGCTTGTGGAGAAAAACAAGTTGGCATATGGAGACTTAAAGGCCAGGCAATGCTTCCCAGGCAATTTGAATAATAGCCTCTTCTGAGAGGAAGAGGACGAGAACTCTCTCAAATTCCCACGGAAGAATTGTCTACAAGGAGAAAACTAAACCCTTAAACCCCATGTCAGACGTCTCTTACACAGAAAAATCAGATCTCCTGCTTTACACTGATAAGAAGCAAACACCCCGAAACACATATCTGCGATGGGAATTTCTGCTTTGGCTTCTTATCCTAGGTTATGTGGCAAGGTTTTTTAAAGAGTCGATATTGACTTTTAAGATTGCTACTTGGAATAGGTGTTCATGTCCTCTGCCTCTCTGAAGCGGCTTCTTACATTATATTACAGCACTAGTCTTTACACGCAATGAACTGATCCTAGCCTTACAGGCCATCCTCTGACAGATTGACTACTAGATTATTGATTAGTCTCTTATTGAAAGGAAATAGATTTTAGAAACATTAATAGAACCAGTCTGGAAACTCCCCTCGGTATCAGTCTGTCATTGTTAGTTTCAGTTTGCTTACTGTATGTGATAGCTGTAATTTGTATATAACCCCTTCTCATGTACAGCACCCTGGAATCAATGGTGCTATATAAATAATAATAATAATAATAATAATAATAATAATATGTTGCTGGTACCAGCTAGACTCCATAGGCTAAGTTCACATTTGCGTTGTTGGGCGCAGCGTCGGCGACGTAACCAACGCATGTACACAGCGCAGCGTTTTGCGATGCATGCATTGTCATAAGATCGTACAGAGCAGGAATTTCGGCACAGGGAAAACGCTACCAGTAGCGTCCTCTGCGCCCTGTCTATGCATCAATATGATGCATGCGTCGTAAAACGCAATACAACGCATACCGGCGCATGTCCGTGCGTCCCCCATGTTAAAGATAGGGGCGCATGACGCATGCGTCGGTATGCGTCGCAGACGCTGCGCCCAACAACACAAATGTGAACGTAGCCTTACAAAGACCTGTTTTGGCTCCCAGTCTGAAGCTTTAGCTTGCACAAATAAAAATATTGCTATCAACATTTAGGTCTCGAGTGATCAATTTCTAACTACTTATCCCACTGCATGTTAATGCTAGAACATAACATACTGTATATCATTAAACATATATTTAAGTCTTAAGAACTTACTGTTGGTTTTGGCTGAGGCGGGCTTTATGTCCCGTGAAGCAATTAGGATGTTCAGATGTTTTTCTTAAAACAGGCAGAGAAGGTGGAATATGTTTTTCGTCCTCTTGATGTTCTGTAAAATACACTGTTAGTGAGACTAGTTGATCATAAAAGGACGTTGATTCTACTCTACAGTCATCCTGGGATTGGAGACCCCCAGCAGACTAGGAAATTACTAAAAGGGAAACTGTCACTATGAATACACAGTTCAATCTGCAGACATCATATAATAGATCTGGGGGATGAGTAGATTGATATATAATGTAGTTGTGTGAGAAAACATTCAGTATTACCTGTGTTTTAATAATTGATTCCTTTGCTTTTTCACCAGTTGGCGGTACTATCACTAACTGACACATTTCTTTGTACAAGTATGTATACAGAGGTAGCTGTCAACCACGGATAGGACTGCCCACTGGACCACAAATTCCAGAAAGGGCAGAAGTTTGACCTATGATATATATATATGTCATAGTTTGTGCCCTGCATTACATGCAGGCTACTATTCTGAGCCCTCATGTTTTTAGGAACATGAGAGCTGATCTGATCAGCTGTCATGTGCCCCTAACAGCCGTGAGTGTAATCACGATCCACCCATAGCTGTTAACCTGTTAAATGCTGCTGTCAATCTTTAAAATGGCGGCATTTATCATGGTCACGGCAGAAGCGCATCACTAATCTCGCCCATCGTCATGCCCGTCACATAAATATGAGGTGCTAATGGGATAGCATGACAACCCGAGGTCTGCAAGAGACCCCTGTGGTTGTGATTGCTGATCTGCTATGAGCGCCGCCCTAAGGCCAGTGCTCATAGCAAATGATCAATTCTGCTACAGGTAGCAGGGCTGAAGCGAACAGATGATTGCAGCTTCAAGTCTCCTAAATAGACTATTGAAGCAAGTAAAAGTAGAAACAAAAAGGTTTTAAAATATGAAGAGAATTAAAAAAATAAAAATTCAAATCACGCTCTTTTGCCCCGTTCAAAATAAAGTGATAAAACAAAAAAATAAAATACACACATATTTGGTATTGATGAATTCAGAAACGCCTGAGCTATCAAAATATAAAAATAATTAATTTGATCAGTATACGGCGTAATGAGAAAAAAAAAATCTAAATTTCAGAATTAAGTTTCTTTGGTCGCCGCAACATTGCAATAACAGGCAATCAAAAGATCTTATCTGCATTAATATGGCATCAATAAAAACGTCAGCTTGGTGCGCAAAAAATAAGCCCTCACCCGGCCCAAGGTCCTAAAAATTGGAGACGTTACTGGTCTAGGAAAATGGTGCCATTGGTTTTTTCTTTTTTTTTTTTTTACAAACTTTAGATTTTTTTTTTACCACTTACTGTGAATAAAAAAAAAAATAGACATATTTGGCGTAAGAGAACTCATAATGAGCTGGAGAATCATAATGGCAGGTCAGTTTTAGAATTTAGTGAACATGGTAAAAAAACACAGTTGTGGAATTGCACTTTTTTTTTGCCATTTCACCGCACTTTTAATTTTTGTCCTGTTTTACAGTACACAATATGGTGTCGTTTTGTTGTTGATCCAAAGGAAAAATTGTCCCACACAAAAAAAGCCCTCAGATGACCACATTGACTAAAAGATAAAAAAAATTACAGCTCTGGGTAGAAAGGGAGATAAAACAGAAACGCAAAAACAGAAAGTCCAATGTTTTAAACAGATTAAAAAATGTTTTTTTTCTGACTCTTTCCTCACAAAACTATAAATCAATCTACTCCGCCTCCACTCCTGTATTTTCTTGGTGACAGGTTCTCTTTAAAGGGAACCTGTCTCCCCCAAAGCTAAGCCCACCGGAATCAGGGGCTTATCTACAGCATTCTGTTATGCTGTAGCTGAATAGGCCCCCAATGTATCCTGAAAGATGAAAAAATGAGGTTAGATTATACTCACCTGGGCGGGCGGTCCGATCCGATGGGCGTTGCAGTCCACTCCTGGGCCTCCCATCTTCATAGGATGACGTCCTCTTCTGGTCTTCACGCTACGTCTCTGTCGCAGGCGTAATTTGTCTGTCCTGTTGAGGGCAGAGCAAAGTACTGCAGTGCGCAGGCGCCGGGAAAGGTCAGAGAGGTCCGGCACCTGCGCATTGCAGTACTTTGCTCTGCCCTCAACAGGACAGACAAAGTATACCGGAGCTGGAGCCGCAGCGTGAAGACCAGAAGAGGACGTCATCTGATGAAGATAGGAGGCGCCGGAGAGCGACGCCCATTGGACCGGACCGGGACCACCCCTGGGTGAGTATAATCTAACCTCTTTTTCTCATCTTTTATGTTACATTGGGGGCTTATCTACAGCATTCCAGAATGCTATAGATAAGCCACTGATGCTGATGGGCTTACCTCACCCTCGATTTTGGGGGTGACAGGTTCCCTTTAAAGAAGACTATTCACCAAAAATATTTTATGTTGAACTGGACTCCAGATCTGTCAAGTTTCGGCAATGGTGGACAGGTTGGAGTGTGATTGATTGAGTGTGTGGACAGGTGTCTTTTATACAGATAACAAGTTCAGACAGGTGCAGTTAATACAGGTAATGAGTGTAGAGTAGGAAAAATTCTTAAAGAAAAAACAGTTCTCCGAGAGCCAGAATTCCTGCTGGTTGGTAGGTGATCAAATACTTATTTCATGCAATAAAATGCAAATCAATGATGTAAAAATCATGAATTAAATCCAGAAAATCCCATTGTAAGAATCTGTCTCTCACAGGTGAAGTGTACCTATGATAAAAATGACAGACCTCTCCATTCTTTGTGAGAAAACGTGCAAAATAGTCATTGCATCAAATACTTATATTCCCCACTGTAAGTGAGATAAATATATAAAATAAACATCATATAAATGTTATAACCTCTAATTGGTGCAGTGATGTATAAAAAAGATGGACCAAACCACTAGAGTTACCTCTATGTCTAGGGTTTATTCACTGACATTTTCCTTTAAGAGACTTTTTTATGAGGGCGTTTTGCCATTAAATTTATGTCATAAAAGCCCTGAGTACTTACTGTCAGAGTTGACGATCGCGTTTTGATGTGACTTGAATTTGATGATTACATCACCAATCACAATGGGAGAGAATGTGATGTTTTTGAGGTTGTCCCTTTTTTCAGCCAGGGGTCCTCGAGGAGCTCCATGATCTCCAATATTCAGTTTATTCTCATGTTTTCCTGTAACAGAAACCACAGAAATCAGTATTTTGATAACAAACACTTCTCTATGTTGTTTCCCATAGATTATTAACTCTACGTCTAGGGATCTTTTACCGACAAGATTCTTTAAGAGATGATTTTTACAAGGTTGTTTTTCTTTTCATTGTGTTTCTAATATATTTTCAGAAGGGGAGAAAAAACAGAAACGCAAAAAGAGAAAACCTCAATGTCGTGACGGGATTAAAAAATGGGTTTTACTCAATCTTTCCTCACAAAACTATATTTCAATGTACTCCTCTTCCTCTGCTCTATAATATGGAACCTGCATTTTACACTGTATTTTCTCGATGACAGGTTCTCTTTAAAGAAGACTATTCACCACTAATGTTTCTTGTTGAACTGGACACATGATGGAATATTGGCAGTAAAGTGGAATAAAACTTTTTTTTAAAAATTGCCTCAGTTAAGTAGAATTTAATAATTAAAATACTTGTCGTTACTAAGGTAACTTTTGTGAAATCAGAGTGGGAATTGCCAGAGAGTTTTCACTGGGGGTGTACTTCTTTTCCCTCTATGATGCTGGCCACATCTAGATTATGGGATCCAGTTTAAGGCTGCACATTTAAAAAAGGATATTCAGAAATTAGAGTCAGTTCAAAGGTTGGAAACTAGATTATTACATGAGATGGAAGGCCACTCATAGGATGAGATGTGGAAAAGTTGGGCTTCTTACATGAGATCTCATTAACATATATAAATATATGTGTCGTCAATACAAAGGTTTAGTACATTACTTATAAATATATGTGTTGTCAATACAAAGGTTTAGCACATGACTTATAAATATATGTGTCGTCAATACAAAGGTTTAGTACATTACTTATAAATATATGTGTCGTCAATACAAAGGTTTAGTACATTACTTATAAATATATGTGTTGTCAATACAAAGGTTTAGTACATTACTTATCCCTTGCAAGGACCATACTTAGGACTAGGGGGCACTTATTACTGATGGAAGAAAGACGATAACGGCAGCTAATTAGGAAAGTGTTCTTTACAGTTAGAGCAGTCAGACTTTGGAATGCCGACCACAAGAGGTAGTAATAGCAGACACTATTATCACTTTTAAAAAAGGGCTGGATGATTTCCTCAATACACATAACATTGTGGGTTATAGTTAATTTAGTGACAAAATGCACAATTGGTGGAGAAAGGTTGAACTTGATGGACCTAAGTCTTTTTCAACCTATGAAAGAAAAAGCATAAGCAACAAGCAACACATCAGAAAAAGAACACAGCCCCACAATAGCTTAGAGCAAGTTTCTCAAAGTGTGAGGTGTGAGGATACAGCCCTAATCTCCTGGTCTAACCTTCTGCATGAGTCAGTGTGGAGGCAGAGGCAGCACAACTGAGTTTATCTGTGTCACATTACAAACCCTTCTATCAGCTTTCATCCTTCTTTGAGAGCACAGTCACCATCTCTGCTGTCCTGCCTCTTCTCCACACTGTCTGTCCAGAGATCCATCATTCATCACACTAATGTCTAATGCAAAATAAAAAAAATAGCAAAATCATTTAATTTCACTTTGCAGTCACTCATCATATGACCAGTTCAACCACAAAACTTTGGTGAAAAGTCCTCTTTAAACTGCAAATTAATAACATATTGCTATAAAAGCCAAATGTTTATTTTATGCAAGCAAAAAAAATTAGAATAACAGCTGTTTTGGGATTTTTGGTTGGTGATGTCAGCAATCTTTTCTATCAGGGTCAAGGCAAAATTAACGTACTGTCAGGGGCGGTGACGGCGTCCTCATCTGGGCCCATGTTGATTACTTCATCACCTGTATCAGGCATAGAGATCATGGTGCTTTTGAGGATTTCTCTCTTTTCCACCATGGGTCTGTGAGAAGCGACATCAGTCACAATATTTGTTTTGTCCTCATGTTTTCCTGTAAAGTAGAATATAGAAATTAGGTTAAAATCTCACCAAGAACAACATTTGCAAGGAGTTTGTGTGGGTTTCCTCCGGGTTCCTCCCACACTCCAAAGACATACTGAGGGGGAATTTTGATCGTAAGCCCCAATAGGGACAGAGATAACAATGTAAGTAAAATGTTGTGGAAATAATGGCGCTACATACAGTGGGGAAAGTAAGCTTTTGACACACTGCCAATTCTACAACTTTACCCACCTACAAAGAATGGAGAGGTCTGTAATTTGTATTGTAAGTACACTTCAACTGTGAGAGATAGAATTTTTTTAAAATCCAGAAAATCACATTGTATGGTTCTTGCACAATTAATTTGCATTTTAATGTATGAAAAAAGTATTTGATACAATAGAAAAACAGTAATTAATATTTGGTACAGAAACCTTTATTTGCAATTACAGAGGTCACATGTAGTAGTTCTTTCCCAAGTTTTCACACACTGCAGCAGGGATGTTGGCCCACTCCTCCATACAGATCTTCTCCAGATCTGTCAAGTTTCGACAATGGTGGACAGGTTGGAGTGTGATTGATTGAGTGTGTGGACAGGTGTCTTTCATACAGATAACAAGTTCAAACAGGTGCAGTTAATACAGGTAATGAGTGTAGAGTAGGAGAAATTCTTAAAGAAAAAACAGTTCTCCGAGAGCCGGAATTCCTGCTGGTTGGTAGGTGATCAAATACTTATTTCATGCAATAAAATGCAAATCAGTGATGTGAAAATCATAAACTAAATCCAGAAAATCACATTATAAGAATCTGTCTCTCACAGGTGAAGTGTACCTATGATAAAAATTACAGACCTCTCCATTCTTTGTAGGTGAGAAAACGTGCAAAATAGTCATTGCATCAAATACTTATATTCCCCACTATAAGTGAGATAAATATATAAAATAATCATCATATAAATGTTATAACCTCTAATTGGTGCAGTGATGTATAAAAAAGATGGACCAAACCACTAGAGTTACCTCTGTGTCTAGGGTTTATTCACTGACATTTTCCTTTAAGAGACTTTTTTATAAAGGCGTTTTCCCATTAAATTTATGTCATAAAAGCCCTGAGTACTTACTGTCAGAGTTGACGATCGCGTTCTGTTGTGCCTTGAATTTGGCGACTATATCACAAACCAGAACGGGAGGGAGGATTTTGATGTTTTTGAAATTGTCACTTTTTTCAGCCAGGGGTCCTCGAGGAGCTTCATCATTTCCAATATTCAGTTTATTATCATGTTTTTTCTGTAACAGAAACCACAGAAATCAGTATTTTGATAACAAACACTTCTCTATGTTGTTTCCCATAGATTATTAACTCTACGTCTAGGGATCTTTTACCGACAAGATTCTTTAAGAGACGATTTTTACAAGGTTGTTTTTCTTTTCATTGTGTTTCTAATATATTTTCAGAAAGGGAGAAAAAAACAGAAACGCAAAAAGAGAAAACCTCAATGTCGTGACGAGACTAAAAAATGGGTTTTACTGAATCTTTCCTCACAAAACTATATCTCAATGTACTCCTCTTCCTCTGCTCTATAATATGGAACCTGCATTTTACACTGTATTTTCTCGATGACAGGTTCTCTTTAAAGAAGACTATTCACCACTAATGTTTCTTGTTGAACTGGACACATGATGGAATATTGGCAGTAAAGTGGAATAAAACTTTTTTTTTAAATTTGCCTCAGTTCAGTAGAATTTATTAATTAAAATACTTGTCGTTACTAAGGTAACTTTTGTGAAATCAGAGTGGGAATTGGCAGAGAGTTTTCACTGGGGGTGTACTTCTTTTCCCTCTATGATGCTGGCCACATCTAGATTATGGGATCCAGTTTAAGGCTGCACATTTAAAAAAGGATATTCAGAAATTAGAGTCAGTTCAAAGGTTGGTAACTAGATTATTACATGAGATGGAAGGCCACTCATAGGATGAGATGTGGAAAAGTTGGGCTTCTTACCTAAGATCTCATTAACATATATAAATATATGTGTGGTCAATACTGAGGTTTAGCACATGAGTTATTCATTGCAAGGACCATATTTGGGACAAGGAGGCACACATTACTAATGGAAGACAGACGATAACTGCAGCTAATTAGGAAAGGGTTCTTTACAGTTAGAGCAGTCAGACTTTGGAATGCTGACCACAAGTGGTAGTAATGGCAGACACTATAGCAGCTTTTAAAAAAGATCTGGAGGATTTCCTCAATACACATAACATTGTGGGTTATAGTTAATTTAATGCACAATTGGTGGAGAAAGGTTGAACTTGATGGACCTAAGTCTTTTTCAACCTATGAAAGAAAAAGCATAAGCAACAAGCAACACATCAGAAAAAGAACACAGCCCCACAATAGCTTAGAGCAAGTTTCTCAATGTGTGAGATGTGAGAATACAGCCCTAATATCCTGGTCTAATCTTCTGCGTGAGTCAGTGTGGAGGCAGAGGCAGCGCAACTGAGTTTATCTGTGTCACATTACAAACCCTTCTATCAGCTTTCATCCTTCTTTGATAGCACAGTCACCATCTCTGCTGTCCTGCCTCTTCCCCACACTGTCTGTCCAGAGATGTATCAGTCATCACACTAATGTCTAATGCAAAATAAAAAAATAACAAAATCATTTTATTTCACTCTGCAGTCACTATTACATCATGTGACCAGTTCAACCAGAAACAATTTGTGAAACGTCTTCTTTAAACTGCAAGTCAATAACATATTGTTATAAATTGTTTATTTATGCAAGCAAAAAAAAGTTAGAATAACAGCTGTTTTGGTGTATTTTGGGTGGGTGATGTCAGCAATCTTTTCTATCAGGGTTAAGACAAAATTAACTTACTGTCAGAGGCGGTGACCGCGTCCCCATCTGGGCCCATATTGATTACTTCATCAGGCATAGGGATCATGGTGCTGTTGAGGATATCTCTCTTTTCCACCATGGGTCCTTGTGGAGCGATATCAGTCACAATTTTTGTATGTTCCTCATGCTTTCCTGTAATGTACAATATTGAACATAGTATTAAAAGCTTCCGAAACAAAAGCTTCCAAATGTTTATTGAAAAAAAAAATTTAAACATTGGCTCAGTGGTTGGCACTACAGCCTTGCAGCAATGAGATCCTTCGTTAAAATCCCACCAAGGACATCATTTGGAAGGGGTTTGTGTGGGTTTCCTCTGGGTTCTTCCCACACTCCAAAGACATACTGATGGGGAATCTTGATTGTAAGCCACAATGGGGACAGTGATGGCATTGCAAGTAAATAGGTAATACTGTTTTTATTAAGCTTTTTTTACCGTATATACTCGAGTATAAGCCGAGATTTTCAGCCCACTTTTTGGGCTGAAAGTCCCCCTCTCAGCTTATACTCGAGTCATACCCAGGGGTCGGCAGGGGAGGGGGGCGGGGGCTGTGAAATTATACTCACCTACTCCTGGTGCGGTCCCTGCACGTCCCTGCTTCCACGGCGCCGGCAGCAGCTGCAGATTCTTCCTGTACTGAGCGGTCATATGGTACTGCTCATTACAGTAATGAATATGCGGCTCCACCTCCCATAGAGGTGGAGCCGCATATTCATTACTGTAATGAGCGGTAATGGTGACCGCTCAGTACAGGATGAAGCTGCAGTGTCGGGGAAGCAGGGACCTGCACAGCGCCAGGAGCAGGTAAGTATACGGGGAGGGGGAGCGCTGTTCGATAGTCACCTTTCCTCGTTCCGGGCATCACTCTGTCTTCAGCAGTGATGCTCAGGTCAGAGGGCGCGGTGATGTGGTCAGTGCGCACCCTCTGCTGAACATCAGTGCTGAAGATGGAGTGGCGCCAGAACAAGGAGCAGGTAACTATTGAAAGTGCTGGGGGCCTGAGCGACGGAGAGGTGAGTATGTGATTTATTTATTTTTATTGCAGCAACAGCAAATGGGGCAAGTGTCTGTATGGAGCATCTATGGGGCCATAAGGTTTGTGCAGCACTATAAGGGGCCATAACGTTTGTGCAGCACTATATGGGGCCATAATATTTGTGCAGCACTATATGGGGCCATAACATTTGTGCAGCACTATATGAGGCCATAACATTTGTGTAGCACTATATGGGGCCATAACATTTGTGCAGCACTATATGGGGCCATAACATTTGTGCAGCACTATATGGGGCCATAACGTTTGTGCAGCACTATATGGGGCCATAACGTTTGTGCAGCACTATATGGGGCCTTAACGTTTGGGCAGCACTATATGGGGCCATAACATTTGTGCAGCACTATATGGGGCCATAACATTTGTGCAGCACTATATGGGGCCATAACATTTGTGCAGCACTATATGGGGCCATAACATTTGTGCAGCACTATATGGGGCCATAACATTTGTGCAGCACTATATGGGGCCATAACATTTATGCAGCACTATATGGGGCCATAACGTTTGTGCAGCACTATATGGGGCCATAACGTTTGTGCCGCACTATATGGGGCCATAACGTTTGTGCAGCACAATATTGGGCCATAACGTTTGTGCAGCACTATAAGGGGCCATAACGTTTGTGCAGCACTATATGGGGCCATAACGATTGTGCAGCACTATAAGGGGCCATAACGTTTGTGCAGTACTATATGGGGCCATAACATTTGTGCAGCACTATACGGGGCCATAATATTTGTGAAGTACTATATGGGCCATAACGTTTGTGCAGCACTATATGGGGCCATAACATTTGTGCAGCACTATATGGGGCCATAACATTTGTGCAGCACTATATGGGGCCATAACGTTTGTGCAGCACTATATGGAGCCATAACGTTTGTGCAGCACTATAAGGGGCCATAACATTTGTGCAGCACTATATGGGCAAGTGTCTGCATGGGGCCATAATTAACGTTTGTGGAGCATTACGGTATATGGGGCAAGTGTCTGTATGGAGCATCTTATGGGGCCATAATCAAGGTTTGTGCAGCACTATATGGGGCAAATATCTTTATGGAGCATCTTATGGGGCCATAATCAGCATTTGTGCAGCATTATATTGGGCAAATGTGTCTATGTAGCATCTTATGGGGCCATTATTAATCTTTATGCAGGATTATATGGGGCATATTTTAATATGGAGCATCTTATGGGGCCCATCATAAACTTTATGGAGCATTATATTAGGCTCCTGATTCAATATGGATATTCAAAAATACTTAACCTAATGACGTCTCAATTAATTTTACTTTTATTGGTACTTATTTTTAGTTTTGACATTTACCGGTAGCTGCTGCATTTTCCACCCTAGGCTTATACTCGAGTCATTAAGTTTTCCCAGTTTTTTGTGGCAAAATTAGGGGGTCGGCTTATACTCGGGTCGGCTTACACTCGAGTATATACGGTATATTAAAAATATGTCATAAAAGCCCTGAGAACTTACTGTCAGAGGAAATGGCCACATCCTTATCTGTTTCAATATTGATGACAACATCAACTGGACCTGGAGTAGAGATGTTGGTGTTCTCAAGGACATCTCTCTCTTTGACCATTGGTCCATCCTCATGTTTTCCTGTTAAAGAAATCAAAGAAATCATAACTTTTTGAAATAAAAGTTTCTCCATGTTTCTTATTACATCTACTGTTAGTGCTTATCTTTGACAAGTTTGAGACAGATGTCTATGCTGGAGATGCCTGTCTGTGGTGGCATCTTGGTACTTTTATTCCTAAGATTCGTAAAGGGACCCAATCCCTCCCTTGTGTTGTTTTCTGCCAACAAGCCAGCCAAGGCCCTATAGCCCTCAATTTCATCATCCTGTAATCCCAATCTTTCACATTCAATTTGATCATTACGTGCAAAAACTGTTTCCATTTAAGCTTCCTACAGAAGAGATTGATGTCTTTAGTCCAACCAAAGCAATCATATTTATTGGTAGGAACATAATTTAGGCCTTTTTTCAAAACACTATAATCCTAAGTGGATAGGGTGTAGGTGGACAAATTAATTATCTGACCCTGATTTAAACCACTTTGGGTCTCAGATAATACCAGGCCCTGGAATTCCTCTCTAAAAAGAGGAAGAGGAGGCTGAGAATAAAGTATTGTCTCCAACAATGGGTCCCATCGTATTCTGTTGTGATAAACCACCTCTTTGGGGTCCTGTTGTGTTGTATTTCCCTCTGCCTCCCCCTTATCTATGATTCTCCCACCACCTAAGGCAAATGCCCGGATTATTGCGTTCAGTATCAGATGTCTCAATATCTGATGAAGAGATATCAGAAACACTGTGTGGCTGAAAATTATAAGCCTGATTGTCCCCAAAGGTTTTAAGGTCCCTCTGGAACTGTGGCTGTTTCCTATCTTTTATAAAGGACTGGTATTTCTCAATTGAGGTTTGTAAAAGGCCCTCCCTTCTATTGAAATCAGGATCTGCCTTATGTTTCAAGATGTTATCTAAATCTATTGACTTATTTAGTTGTTTTTCAGATAAGTCAAAAAGCTTTCTTTCTTCCTCCAACAGTGTCTACATAAACCTCAATGATGAGTCTACTGACTAACCCCTTAGTAAGCAACTCTGGAGATGCAGTTCTGGGTGATGGATTAAGATTAACCCTGAGACCTCTGGGCACCACTCTGTTTTTATGTTATTTTCCAGTGCCTTTATTTCCCACCAGGATTTGATATGTTCTTTATAATCAATATATAAATCACCAAAGAGAGACTTAAGGGACCGATTGGTATTAACAGTTCATAAACAGTTTGTATAAATGGGTGGGTGACGTCAGCAATATTTTCTATCAGGGTTAAGACAAAATTAACTTACTGTCAGGAGTGGTGACAGCATACTCATCTGGGCCCATGTTGATTACTTCATCACCGTCATCAGGCATAGGGATCATGGTGCTGTTGAGAATATCTCTCTTTTCCACCATGGGTCCGTGAGGAGCGACATCAGTCACAATTTTTGTTTGTTCCTCATGCTTTCCTGTAAAGTAGAATATTGAAATTAGTATTAAAATATTCCCAAACAAAAGCTTCCATATGTTTATTGAAAAAAAACATTGAAACATTGGCTCAGTGGTTGGCACTACAGCCTTGCAGCACTGAGATCCTTGGTTAAAATCTCACCAAGGACAACATTTGCAAGGAGTTTGTGTGGGTTTCCTCTGGGTTCTTCACACACTCCAAAGCCATACTAATGGGGAATCTTGATTGTGAGCCACAATGGGGACAGTGATGGCATTGTAAGTAAATCGTTAATACTGTTTTTATTAAAGGGAACCTGTCACCCCGTTTTTTCAGATTGAGATATAAATACTGTTAAATAGGGCCTGCGCTGTGCGTTACTATAGTGTATGTAATGTACCCTGATTCCCCACCTATGCTGAGAAATACATTACCAAAGTCGCCGTTTTCGCCTGTTAATCAGGCTGGTCTGGTCAGGTGGGCGTGGTGACATCGCTCTTTTCTTCCCCAGCTTTCCGTTGGTGGCGTAGTGGTGTGCGCATGTCCAAGTTCCGAATTCCCTGCGCGCACGTGAAGAAACAGCGCGCGATCTGCGCTGTTATCCCTTTCATCGGTGGGGGCGGCCATCTTCCTGGGGCCGCGCGTGCGCAGATGGAGTGCTCTGCTGCACGGGGCTTCAGGAAAATGGCCGCGGGATGCCGCGCGTGCGCAGAAGAGATCGCGGTGGCCATTTTCCCAAAGCCGAGATGCAAACTCAGCATAGATGGGGAATCAGGGTACACTACATACACTATAGTAACGCACAGCGCAGGCCCTATTTAACCGTATTTATATCTCAATCTGAAAAAACGGGGTGACAGGTTCCCTTTAAGCTCTTTTTTATATCAAAAATATGTCATAAAAGCCCTGAGAACTTACTGTCAGTCGAAATGGGCACATCCTTATCTGTTTCAATATTGATGACGTCAACTGGACCTGGAGTAGAGATGTTGGCGTTCTCAAGGACATCTCTCTCATTGACCATTGGTCCATCCTCATGTTTTCCTGTTAAAGAGATCAAAGAAATCATAATTTTGTTTAAATAAAATTTTCTCCATGTTTCTTATAGATTATTACGTCTACTGTTTGTGCTTATCTTTGACAAGATACTTTAACAGTTTCACAACCGCCCACTGTAGATAAACGTTGGCGCTTGCTGGGCTCTGTGCAGCACCAACGTTTGTAAAGACATAGTCGGTGGTCCCGCAGCACTCATGACCCCCAGGATCCTGCAAGCACTGTAATTCCAGTGCAGAGTGATAGCTCTGACAGGTATCATCATTCCTGTGAAACACCTGAAGGGTTGATAAACTTTTTGAATTTGGTTTTGAGCATTTTGAGGGGTGCAGTTTTTAGAATGGTGTCACTTTGGGGTATTTTCTGTATTAAAATCTCCCCAAAGTAACTTCAAATGTGATGTGGTCCCTAAAATAATTGTTTTTGCAAATTTAGTTGGAAAAATGAGAAATCGCTGATCAACTTTTAACCCCTTTAACTTCCTAAGAAAAAAGATTATGTTTCAAAAATTGTGCTGATGATAGACGTGTGGGAAATGTTATTTATTATCTATTTTGTGTGACAACACTCTGGTTTAAGGACTTAAAAATTAAAAAATTGCAACATTTTCAGAATTTTCTTCACATTTTGAATATTTTCAGACATAAAAGCAATTTACATTGATCAAATTTTACCATTATAATGGAGTACAATATGTACCTAAAAAACTCTCTCAGAATCGGTGGGACCCGTTGAAGCGTTCAAGAGTTATTACCACATAAAGTGACACAGGTCAGAAGAATGAAAAAAATTGGCCTGGTCATGAAGGCAAAAAAAGGCTCTGGCGCAAAAGGGTTAAGAGACCATTTTTAAAAAGATGTTCTTCTATTAATTACATATCAAATGTCCCCAGAGTAAGTCATCCACGTCATAAAGCTGTTACCAAGTTATAAAAAAGCAAAACAATAACTATTTCCATATAGATTTTATAGTCTTGTCCAGGGTTAGAAAAATATAATTGGTTTGTTTGAAAAATACGACCACCCCTGTCTCCAGGTTGTGCCTGGTACTGTAGCTCAGATCCAGTGAAGGGAATGCTACAGAGCTGCAATACCATGAACAAGCTGAAGATTTTGAAAGCACAGGGTTTTTTTTGTTCGTTTTATGGCAGCCATGTTTTTCTTATCCTGGAGAACGGCTTTAGTGTCAGATTGGTTAGGCTGTACTTACCAAGAGGTTTAGCAGTAGTCTCTCTATCGTCATCAGTAGAACATTGAGACTCATCATTTCTCCTGGATTTATCCTTTTTCAGATGTCTTTAAAATAGTAAAATGTAAGGTATATTGTGAATTACAAAGTAACATATCTTTATTCTGCAGAATGAAATATAGACTCATATGTTTCTTCAGTCATTTTGTCTGTTACATTCTGCAGAAACATTGGAAATGAGTAAAATTTTGGTATTTATCAACCATTTTTCATGTACATGAAAGTTCAATATGTGTGGATCATACTGGATTGTAAGGTCAAGTGAAGATTAGACATGAGTGGATTTATTTGCGTGGAACTGAATTCTGCTCATATTTACAAAACTCAGAATTTTGGAGAACACAGATTTTTTCTAATTCACTCCACGCGAATAAGGTAAAGTGGAAGCTATCTGCAGCCGCCAGCTTGCGGAACAGTAGAGCGCTGCTCTCCTCTCTGACCGACTTCTGCGCTTTATTCTCGATGGCCAGTTTTCCACACCACCATTGTACCGCGCCTCTGGCCAAGTGTTCCCTTTGGATTGGAACTTTGGCTACAAGCTGGCCCAAAAGGTCTTTGCAATAGAAAGTCCCAACCAAGAGTCAACAATGGGCCAGAGTTGTGTGCAGAGAGCAGTGGGGACTTCCGGAGAGGGGCTTGGTGATGTATGAACTTTATTTTCTTCTTACATCCTTCATTTATTATGATCTGGGACTGGGGAGACCCCAGAGCATAATAGGGAACAATCAATTTGTGAAGAATAATTTTGCTGTGAATCGAATCTCTAAATAAAATCTGCATGATTTGGCAGAATTTTGTCAGAGCCTCTCATCTGTAATAAAGATGTAATTTTTTTTACAGACTCCCATGTACAATATAAATCATCCTCTACAATACTCACCTATATATGATACTACAGATGACACCAATGAATATTCCAAGGAGGAATATGCTGATGGAAACTACAATATAAATGATGTATTTATTATTCCAATCGATCTTTGTAGGAACAATACCATCCACTGAAAAAGAAGAAAGAATATGTATGTTATATATATTCAATAACTTGTCTGTATTACACTATGCCATTATTATCAAAGCAGTCCTACAAAGGGAATCTGTCACCAGGCTTTTGCCATGTTATCTGAGAGAACCATAATGTGGAAGCATAGACCTTTATTATAGCGATGTGTCAATTACTGGACTGTTTCAATAGAATCACTGTTTAACCAGCAATTGATTATCACCGCAGGACAACTGGTCTTGCGCCTCCTAGTCCAGCCAGGCCTCCAGCACTGATTAGCCACTTTCTGTCAATATACAATGTAAACACAAAACTGTGGCGGGGTTATACACAGCTCAAAAACTGAGATCTGCTCAATCTGCAGCAGAGAAATCTGTGACTCTATCATATATTCTATTGGACTGTAGGACCCGGCAAGACGATTAAAAATATGGGACTTTAGTTTTGCAAAACTATGTCTCAGGGATGATGCCATATTAATATATAATAGACTAGCTGAAGAGCCTGGCGTTGCCTGGGCATAGTAAATATCTGTGGTTAGTTATAGCACCTCACTTCTCTTATTTTCCCATCACGCCTCTCATTTTCCCAATCACATCTTTCATTTTCCCCCTCACATCTCTCATTTTCTCCCTCACACCTCTCATTTTCTCCCTCACTCCTCTCATTCCCCCCTAACACTTGTCATTTCAACCTCACATCTGTCATTTTCTGATCACTCCACTATTTTTCCTCACTCCTCTCATTTTGCACTCACACCTTTTCATTTTCACCTCACACCTCTCATTTTCACCTCATCACCTCAGTATAAACATGTTTGTCATCTCCCTTATATATAGTATACATCTGTATGTCATCTCCTGTATATAGTATATACCTGTATGTCATCTCCCCTGTATATAGTATATACCTGCTGTGTGTCATCTCCCCTATATATAGTATATACCTGGATGTCATCTCCTTCTATATATAGTATATACCTGTATGTCATCTCCTCCTGCATATAGTATATACCTGTGTGTCATCTCCCCTGTATATAGTATATATCTGTGTGTCACCTCCTCCTGTATATAGTATATACCTGCATGTCATCTTCTATATATAGCATATACCTGTATGTCATCTCCTCCTGTATATAGTATATACCTGTAGGTCATCTGCTCCTGTATATAGTATATACCTGTGTGTCATCTCCTCCTGTATATAGTATATACCTGTGTGTCATCTCCTCCTGTGTATAGTATATACCTGAAGGTCATCTGCTCCTGTATACAGTATATACCTGTGTGTCATCTCCTCCTGTATATAGTATATACCTGTATGTCATCTCCTCCTGTATATAGTATATACCTGTATGTCATCTCCTCCTCTATATAGTATATACCTGTGTGCCATCTCTCCTGTATATAGTATATATCTGTGTGTCATCTCCCCTGTATATAGTATATACCTGTGTGTCATCTCCTCCTGTATTAGACCTCGTTCACACGTTATTTGCTCAGTATTTTTACCTCAGTATTTGTAAGCTAAATTGGCAGCCTGATAAATCCCCAGCCAACAGGAAGCTCTCCCCCTGGCAGTATATATTAGCTCACACATACACATAATAGACAGGTCATGTGACTGACAGCTGCCGTATTTCCTATATGGTACATTTGTTGTAGTTTGTCTGCTTATTAATCAGATTTTTATTTTTGAAGGATAATACCAGACTTGTGTGTGTTTTAGGGCGAGTTTCGTTTGTCAAGTTGTGTGTGTTGAGTTGCGTGTGGCGACATGCATATAGCGACTTTTGTGAGATGAGTTTTGTGTGGCAACATGCGTGTAGAAACTTTTTGTGTGTCGAGTTGCATGTGACAGGTTAGTGTAGCAAGTTGTGTGCAGCAAGTTTTGCGCATGGCGAGTTTTGCGCGTGGCGAGTTTTATGTGTGGTGCCTTTTGAGTATGTGCAAGTTTTGTGTGAGGCAACTTTTGCATGTGTTGCAACTTTTGTGCATGTGGCAATTTTTCCGCATGTGCAAGTTTTGCGTGTGGCGAGTTTTCCATGAGGTGAGTTTTGCACTTGTGGCGAGTTTTGCAAGAGCCTAGTTTTTGCATGTGGCGAGTTCTGCGCGTGGCGAGTTTTGAGCGGCGACTTTTGTGTTTTGACTTTTATGTGGCGAGGTTGGTGTATTTGTGGTGAAATGTGTGCTGAGGGTAATATGTGTTCAAGCACGTGGTAGTGTGTGGCGCATTTTGTGTGTGTGTTCATATCCCCGTGTGTGGTGAGTATCCCATGTCGGGGCCCCGCCTTAGCAACTGTACGGTATATACTCTTTGGCGCCATCGCTCTCATTCTTTAAGTCCCCCTTGTTCACATCTGGCAGCTGTCAATTTGCCTCCTACACTTTTCCTTTCATTTTTTCCCATTATGTAGATAGGGGCAAAATTGTTTGGTGAATTGGAAAGCGCGGGGTTAAAATTTCACCTCACAACATAGCCTATGACGCTCTCGGGGTCCAGAAGTGTGACTGTGCAAAATTTTGTGGCTGTAGCTGCGACGCCTCCAACACTTTTCCTTTTGCTTTTTCCCCATTATGTAGATAGGGGCAAAATTGTTTGGTGAATTGGAAAGCACGGGGTTAAAATTTCACCTCACAACATAGCCTATGACGCTCTCAGGGTCCAGACGTGTGACTGTGCAAAATTTTGTGGCTGTAGCTACGACGCCTCCAACACTTTTCCTTTCACTTTTTTCCCCATTATGTACATAGGGGCAAAATTGTTTGGCGAATTGGAACGCGCGGGGTTAAAATTTCGCCTCACAACATAGCCTATGACGCTCTCGGGGTCCAGACGTGTGACTGTGCAAAATTTTGTGGCTGTAGCTGCGACGGTGCAGATGCCAATCCCGGACATACACACATACACACACACACACACACACAAACACATACACACATTCAGCTTTATATATTAGATATAATGGACAATATAGAGATCTATCCAGTTGCTTAGGTAGAGGCCGATGAGTCCCGGTGAAAAAATTTGACCTGGGCCCCAACCTGCATATTTGTCAGATGTATGGTCCCTTGTAGCATTCCAGATCCTGTGAAGACATATGTGTTTGCCCCCTCATGTACAGTGTCCCCATCTTGTAATAAAGTCCCCAATTCTTCATATAATAATAGCACCCATCCTGGCCCCTTACCGTAATAATGTCCCCATTCTAACCCATTCCTGTAATAATGTTCTCCATCCTTGACCTCATTCAGTAATAATATCCATCATCTTGATATAAAGTCTATATCCTTTGCCTCTTCCAGGTATAATGTCTTCCATCCTGGGCCCTTTCCTGGTAAAATGTCTCCCTTTCCCGGTATAATGTCCTCAATCTTTTGCCTCTTCCTGGTATAATGTCATCCATCCTGGGCCCTTTCCTGATATAATGTCTCCCTTTCCTGGTATAATGTCCTCAATCCTTTGACTCTTCCTGGTATAATGTCCTAAACCATTCCTGTAATAATGTTCCTCATCCTAGACCTCATTCAGTAATAATATCCACCATCTTGATATAAAGTCTTTATCCTTGGCCCCTTCCTGGAATAATGTCCTCCATCCTGGGCCTCCTCCAGGTATAATGGTCTTCCATCCTGGGCCTTTTCCTTGTATAATGTCCCCGATCCTTTGCTTCTTCCTGGTATAATGTCCTCCATCCTGGGCCTTTCCTGTTATAATGTCTCCTTTTCCTGGTATAATGTCCCCGACCCTTTGCTTCTTCCTGGTATAATGTCCCCGATGCTTTGCCTCTTCCTGGTATAATGCCCCCCATTCTGGGCTCCTTCCAGTAATTTATATCCCCTATCCCGGCATATTTTTCCAGTAATAATGTCCCTGTTCTACAGCTCTTCTCTAACAAAAGTAAAAAATGAAATAATTCTATTTAAATTCCCCCACTCCCACTACTTGTGACATCTTCCATAGCCGGAGCAGAAGGCGGCAGCTGACTTTAGCGTGAAAGTGACGGGAAGTGCATGCCATCACTAGTATGCGTCACTCGGTGAAGATTTGTGCCGCAGTGAATCTCAGCTCAATGTATGTCTGCAGGGCCCACCTACCCAGGCCTGGTCGCACTCACTGTGACCTCGATCGTTAGGCCCTTGATCTATCTTTCTATATCCAGGCATGTAAACATATCAAAAGGACCTGTCTGTCTAGAGGAAAAAAGTTTAAAAGACATCTGGAGGCTTTTCCATAAATAGATAATATTACTAGATATCTGCTCTTGATTACTGGAGAAGAGGGATGGATCCAGGAGTGGAGTCTAATTGCAGTATTTATTAGGAAGGAACATTGGCTGCAGAACATTGGGTTTACTACAAATAGATAATAGATAACCTATCCACGTAACTATGTGACTTACATCCACAATCCTCAGGTCCTTTGCACTGTTCCGTGCGGAGAAAACACTTGTCCTGTCCGTTTTGGCAGCCTCTGGTGTTATAGACCACCCTGGTACCAATGCCTGAAAAGAATGAGACATGAATTAGTTGTAGGAAAACACTGTAGGAACTTTTCTCAGTAGTCTTCTAGTGGAGGAGAACATCAGATGTCTACAGCTACTAATATATACATTATTCACTGCACCTAATTTACGTATCCAGACCTAGGACCATTTCTTATGAGTAACTCTAGGACTGCACAGATCACAATTATAGGAAACACCAACATGTTGGACAAATTAGTCCCCACTAGTCATAAAACTGTGTTATTTCCCTTGTGATAATGATGAAATCACACGACTGACGATCACAGACACAAGTGACTCCATTATTCCATACGGGAAGATCTACATTTACTCTTACAATTAGTTTGAGAGCCAAGAATAGGGAATACATGACATAGGGTATACGTGAGTTCCGTGACCTGGAAAAAATTACCCCAACCCCCTTAAACAGATCTCTTAACAATCTAAAGAATAAACTTCTAACGTACTCAAAACAGCAGACGGAGACATATGTTGGATTTAATTGGCCACAGCAGCCATTTTATTAAATAAAAGATAACAGAACTTTTATGACAACCCAGAATAGGAGGGGCGGTCCTCGAAGCCCCAAAGTTATAAAAAACTCAGTATCCCAAAAACTCCACAATGTTCAGCCCAGGATGAGTCTTACCCCCAGCCGTAAAGCACCAGCTCAGGGATAGATAACAACCAATCCTGGTCCACCGAACCCACCCCCATGCCAGGGGTCCATAAATCCACCTCACGCGGAATAACCGTACCGCGCCTTGTTAAATTCTCTCATGGGGTGTCCAGGACCTCTCAAGATCCCCACCCCATTGAACCACGATTTACCATTTCCACCGACTTCGAGGACCTCCACCCCCAACTGCCGTGACAATACCCTGACAGCATTCACATAACAAAATAAATACATTTAGACGCCTCTTAAAACAATACTCCAAAAGCCCACATATGCCGACTTCACCCCCCCCATTACCCTAACCAAAAAAGGGAGGGTGGGCGGGAGATTCCTCACTTGTCACGCAGGCACCTAAAATGGATGCCTGCGTGAGGAGCGTGCCCCTTTTTATGTGCCCCCTCCCCACAGTCCCCTAGTTCCACCCCTTATTTTCAAAAAATGCCCCTAAAGCCACCCCTCAAGTTCCCAGTTAACCCCTTACCACCGTATCCCTTCTAACTGCTCCAGCTCCCCAGGTCCCACGTAACCCCGTCATGGCGGCCTCCCTTTACGTGCCGTGGGCCCCCAGTACGGCCTTTCTTGACATAGGGTATACGTGAGTTCCGTGACCTGGAAAAAATTACCCCAACCCCCTTAAACAGATCTCTTAACAATCTAAAGAATAAACTTCTAACGTACTCAAAACAGCAGACGGAGACATATGTTGGATTTAATTGGCCACAGCAGCCATTTTATTAAATAAAAGATAACAGAACTTTTATGACAACCCAGAATAGGAGGGGCGGTCCTCGAAGCCCCAAAGTTATAAAAAACTCAGTATCCCAAAAACTCCACAATGTTCAGCCCAGGATGAGTCTTACCCCCAGCCGTAAAGCACCAGCTCAGGGATAGATAACAACCAATCCTGGTCCACCGAACCCACCCCCATGCCAGGGGTCCATAAATCCACCTCACGCGGAATAACCGTACCGCGCCTTGTTAAATTCTCTCATGGGGTGTCCAGGACCTCTCAAGATCCCCACCCCATTGAACCACGATTTACCATTTCCACCGACTTCGAGGACCTCCACCCCCGCCACGAACACGAATGGCCTGACACCTTAGCCATTCATGTCCCTCCACACCTTCAAGCTTAATTCAATGCCACTACGGATAGCCAAACACCACATATCATTACCCACCGCGTTCAGGTGCACGCCATCAGCTCTCCAGTAAGCTCCTTGACCCGATTCCAAGTCCACATGTCTCACGGCCAACACGCCATTCCTCACCATAAACCGAGATATGGCCCTGTTTATTTTAATCCGGGCCCTGTTCACCCCCTCGTGTGATCTAGCACCTCTCCATCTTTTACGGGGAATGATATCGGACCACACCAACAACACTTTTGGAAACATGACCCAGAACCTCAGGATATCGAATTTGATATCCTTAATCAGCTCCCTACAAGACCGTTTAGCCAAATCATTCCCCCCTAAATGTATCACCACGATCTCCGGCACTCTATCCAGTCTAACAAAACGATGAAATTCAGGTAACCATTCCTTCCACACCATCCCCCTTTTACCGATCCATCGTAAAGTCACTGTCTCTCGAGAAAGACCCAACTGACGAC
The DNA here is from genome assembly GCF_032444005.1 of Ranitomeya imitator. Taxonomy (NCBI): domain Eukaryota; kingdom Metazoa; phylum Chordata; class Amphibia; order Anura; family Dendrobatidae; genus Ranitomeya; species Ranitomeya imitator. The sequence goes on along the minus strand of NC_091286.1, from coordinate 321,010,397 downwards.
CGTCCGGACGAACCGCAGCACGCAACGCAGCCCATACAACATACGAATGCCCCATGATCCAGACGAGCATCGGATCAGGCCCTGCAACACAGAAAGAAAGGCAACAAACAATTAACTTAACACAGCTTCTAACTCACAATAGGTTTGGGCGAACATACGACTGGAATCTTGAAGATTCCCACCTCCCAATTCTCCGAACCACATCCTCACCAAGGCCCCACCTAGCGGCCTCAGTCGCTGCCCCGATCCTGAAGGAGTGACCACTATATTGTGTTGCAGGTAAGCCCGCTGCCGCCAAACATTTCCTAAAAACAGAAATAAACTGAAAACGGGACAAGAAAGACCCATTTTCGTGCACCAAGAATGGCTCGTCTAACACCCCGCCCTTTGCCATGTACTTCTTCACGGATGCCACCGGGCACACCGGGGATCCTTCAACATTGAACAACACCACTTTGCACCCTTTCCCATACACGTCCGTTTTGGAAGCCTTAATAAACACTACCACCTTATTCCCTTCGACATCCACGTTTTCTCTTAACAAAATACCTTTTTTACTAACGGACGGGCTAACCAACTCACCTAACCGAAATGCCCCAAAGAAGGCCAAAGAAAAGGCTGCACGGAACAGAACCACTTCCCATTCGGAAAAACACACCTCTTGCAACTTCCGCTCAATGGCTGAGAGCACCTCATAAGATACGGGTCGGCGACCGTCCGAAGCCTTCCAGCCTTTCTTCCAACCCCGAACAACTTGCCGAACCAAGAAGGATTTCGTTATATCCTTACCCCCCCTCCATTTAAGGTTGAAGGCTAGCCCCGCCAGAAACTTATTCAAACGTGTCACAGACCAACCTGCCTCCCAATGATGACCTAAGAACAACAACAAACCATACTCCTCCTCCATATCCTGGTCCATACTTGACATCCAGGATTCCCACAAGCTCCAAGCCTGATTATAATGAGACCAAGATGAATCCGCGAGCGATTTGGTAAATAACTCTGTTACGGCCCTCGCGGCAGGTTCCACAACTCCACTGGACAATCCCGGCCCGCGCTCTCCGCCTGTGGTGCCAAATCCCGGAAAAGCTGCCACTGAAATTGAGAAAGAGCAACAACTATTGGATCAGGCGCTGACAAGCTAACTTCAGATACAATCCATAAGTTAAACTTAAGACCCAGGAAAACCAAGTGCTGCAAGACCTTCACTACTGCAGGCGTAGCCGCTGACAACGAGTTTACCGCCGTCACCGTTCCAACATGCTCACAATGAAAAGAAATCTTCAAATTCCTCAATTTGTCACCCCACAGGGCCAACGCAACTACCCTGGGGAACAAATGCAACAGTAGCCGGTTGTTTGTTAACCCCTCCTCCTTCCATTCTTCCGGCCAAGCCGCTGCTGACCAGCTACCATGAAAGAAAAGACCAAAGCCACTCATTTCAACGACATGCACCAAAATGCCCAAGGAGGTAGCATCTGCCACCGGCTGAATCCACAGAGATCTGCCATTGTACTCGTCCAGAAAATCCGCCCACATCTTCAAATCGTCCCGAAACTCTTTCTTTATCCTGATGAAATGCAAAGGGGACTTTACCCCTACTGTTGCCAAGGATAGGCGGCGGCAGAACGCTCGACCCATCGGCATGATCCTACATGCAAAGTTCAGTTTCCCTAACAACGATTGCAAACTGCGCAAATTTATCTTCTTCAAACCAATCGTATTAACCACATCTTGGCGCAACGCGGTAACCTTGTCTGCAGGTAGCCTACATTCCATTGCTACCGTGTCGATTTCAATGCCTAGGAAGCTCAACACTGTCACCGGACCAACTGTTTTATCCTCCGCCAAAGGCACCCCGAAGTTTTTTGTCACACTCTCCATTGTATGCAACAAAATCGAACAATCTGCTGATTCCGCTGGCCCTATAAACAGAAAGTCATCCAGATAGTGCGAACATGAGCGTATCCCAGACACATCTTTCACCACCCATTCTAGGAACGTGCTGAAGGCCTCAAAGTAAGCACATGAAATCGAGCAACCCATGGGAAGACAACGATTAACAAAGAAGCCGCCATCCCAAAAACAACCCAATAAATGCAAACTGTCAGGATGAACTGGCAACAAACGAAAGGCCGCTTCGATGTCGGTCTTAGCCAGCTTAGCCCCCTTTCCACATGCTCTAACCCACTCCATCGCTGAATCGAATGATAAGTACGACACCGAACTCAACTCGGGATCAATACCATCATTAACCGAAGATCCCTTCGGAAATGACAGGTGATGGATTAACCTAAATTTATTAGGTTCTTTCTTAGGGACCACGCCAAGAGGTGACACCCTCAGATTTGCAATCGGAGGGGCGACAAACGGGCCTGCCATTCTTCCCAGAGCAACTTCCTTATTCAACTTCTCCGACACGACCTCCGGGAATTGTAACGCCGATTTCAAATTTTTTCTTTTTAAACTAACATCCTGCTCAACATAAGGGATTTTGAAACCCTCCTTAAAACCGTCGCGCAATAAAACTGCAGCTGACCTATCAGGGTATCTACTTAGAAAGGCCTCCATCATGACCCACTGCACCGGAGTCACCCCTTTTGTCAGCTGAATCTCCAACTTTTTGCCTGTTACCCCTGAAACATTTTGAAGCGCTATGCACCCCCCCGCAGGTTGAACACTCGTGCCTATATTTACACTTGCTCCCGAATCTGCATATGCCATCATTGAAGGCGAAACACAGTCCCTTCTGCAAAGCCGCCGAGTGTCCTGACTGCCCTGAACTCCCGGCGCCCCCGTGAAAAGGCTGGCTAGTCTGACCTAAACGGGACGGGACCATAACTCTCATCCACAACGCTATGTCCTTGTGATCCCACCTGATACTTGGCCTAAAAGCCTTACGCTGACGAAACTGTTCGTCATAGCGTAACCAACCCTGTCCCCCATAGGTCCTGTAAGCCTCCCCTATGGCATCTAAGTAACAAAATAATGCCGAGCAATTTTCCGGGGCCTTCTCCCCGATTACGCTAGCCATAATAGCGAAAGCTTGCAGCCAATTTGAAAATGATCTGGGAATCAGCCTATATCTCCGTTTCTCCTCATCTTCTTTTTTAGAGTCCTCCCTTCTAGGTCTATCCAAATTAAATCTCTCTAGGGGTAAAAGAGAAAATATTTCTATGTACTCCCCTTTCCAGATTTTTTCCCTAACCTCTTGTTTTAAATGTGCCCCTAACGGGCCCTCGAAGCAGACATAGACCTCCCCCCTAGCCGCATCGTCTAGTTGCGGTACATCCTCCTTTTCCTTATCCTGCAAAGCTCCCTCACCTGGTGCATCAATTCCTGACCCAGGCCCTGGTGCTGTTCCGTCCTTCTCCCTTGATGAGCTCCCCGTGTCTGCCGCAGGACCCGCACTGCTGGATGTACTCGTAACTTCAGACAACTGTCTAGACCCCTCAAACGACCCCGTATTTCCCAACCAAGCAGCTGACGGCAAAGACCCCCTGCTAAGACCGGACCCCCACAAGCCCGCTAGCTCCCCTAAACCTCTAAGGATTAAACCCATACCCCCGCTAGCAACTCCCGAAGTAATGTCACTATTCCTAGCTTCAGGGGAAACTATGCCTGGCAAATTAAAGATAGGGAAAATGTTCTCACCTAGCTGCCTGGGTGCTGTGAGCCCAGCAGCCGAAGATCCAGCTCCCAGCCGAAGGTGTCCTGCATCCCGACCGGCTTGATCCGCGATGTTGCCCGCCGAACTCCTGGCGGCCGTATCCGTGTCCTGGCGACTCGGTGATGCCGTCGACTGCCCTGGTGCTGCGGAAAGGGAAAAGGCCGAGCCAGCATCCTGCCGCCCGATGGAAGATGTGCGGCTCCTTGCCACGGATACGTCCCCGGCACTGCGTACCGAAGCGACGGAATGTCGCCTGCCGGAATCCGGAAAATTTCCGCCACCACCAGCAGAGGACGCAGATCCAGGAAAGTTCCGGCCATCACCAGCAGAGGGCGCAGATCCAGGAAAATCCCGGCCATCACCAGCAGAGGGCGCAGCTGCAGGAAAATCCCGGCCAACACCAGCAGAGGGCGCAGAACTTGCAATATCCAGGCCACCACCAGCAGAGGGCGCTGCTGCGTTGAAGACTCCAGAGCTGTGCACTGCAGAAGGCCGCACGCTGATGCCAGGGCCAGCCGACTGCCGCCCGCATAATCCTCGGCGCTGAGGGGCCACCGCACCTGACCCCCGTCTCCTCGGCTGTCGCTGCCTCCCACGCTGAGCGGCGCCAGCGGGCATGCTGGCGGCCGCCGTACCGGCTCCTGCTCCTGCCGCCCCACGTCACCCGGACACTGAAGGAGGGGAGGAAGGATCCACCCCCCATTGTAGGCCCCGCCGCACTGGAGGATTCCTCCCGGCGCCGCGCTGTGAGGTGGAGGGAACAGCGCTGCTTACCGGAGGGTCCGCAGAGGGGCTCCTATTTCGGCGCCGGGCCCTGGGGATGATGTCCGGGCTTAGGCGCGCCGGAGGCCTAGTCCTCCGCGGCCGGCGCCCGTCCTGCGGTGCCTGCGATGGTGCTCCCGATGTCCCCTGGAGAAGGCTGTTAACGGATGCATTCAGCCAATCTGTCCCCTGGGAGCTGGCTGCCGTCCGGAGACGCTGGAGGATCGCTTCAACGTCCATTCTGGTAAGTGTGACAGAGATTCCTCACTTGTCACGCAGGCACCTAAAATGGATGCCTGCGTGAGGAGCGTGCCCCTTTTTATGTGCCCCCTCCCCACAGTCCCCTAGTTCCACCCCTTATTTTCAAAAAATGCCCCTAAAGCCACCCCTCAAGTTCCCAGTTAACCCCTTACCACCGTATCCCTTCTAACTGCTCCAGCTCCCCAGGTCCCACGTAACCCCGTCATGGCGGCCTCCCTTTACGTGCCGTGGGCCCCCAGTACGGCCTTTCTGGATGGGAGGGGGTAACACATGAAGACTCCGCCATGAAATGTATCATGTGACTTAATAACAATCTCAGCCACTCAATAAAAGTTATATAAGAGCAAATATTCGGTATCTCTAATGAAGCAGAGTCCGACACCCATCATATTACACTGGGTCCTATTAGGGATTGTCAGAAGGTTCTGGTGCCAGATGTGAAATGTTGTATGTGAAGGTTAGATCTTAATTGTGAGTTACTTACCGCATGTTTTTGAGCACGGACCAAAGATCAGGTGATTAGTGTTGCCTAGAAATGAAAAGTAGACATTAAAGAAGATATCTGTTGACAAAATCAGAAGTGAGATGTATTTCCTATACCTCCCTTTTTTTACATGTAGAAGTTATTGTATCCAGCCCGCAGTATTACACCTCTATATCTTATCTATATATTATTTGATTAAACACTTGTATCAGTCCTGGCCATGTATTTAGCATTTGTTCCCTTATGACTTTTGACGTACATGTACGTCATAGGTCGTGTCCTTGTCTTTAATGCCCTTCCCATGTCAAGCCTGCATGTCTCCCAGTAGTTAATGGCTGATTCATGTGATTTTAACAGTTGTGGGTGGAGTAGTGCTCCGCCGATGGGTGTTAACCTGTTTAATGCCGCTATGAATCTCTGATATTTGCATTTCACATGTGCCGTGGGGGGGTCATATCAGAAGCTGATCGGAATACCCGTGACATGATTGTGGGGTGACGATGGGTTGCCATAACAGCCGAGGGTCTGCTGAAGATGCCGTGCTTGTTGTGAGGATCCTCTTGTGAAAGTCAGCCTGTAGCCGGCGTTCATAGGAGAACGTGGTTTGGGCTATACATGGCAGTGTTTATCCACTGTTATGTATAGCACAATCAACCAGACAATCGCAGCTTCAAGTCCCTAAAGAGGACTATTGAGTAGAGTAAAAATGCAGTAAAAAATGAAAAAAGGTCATTAAAAATTAAACACTTAAAAAAAATAATTCTAAATACACTTTTGTTATCGCTGCATTTTTAAAAGTTCAATCTATCAAAATCTAAAATAAATTTTATGCTGTAAACAGCATAAATGAGAAAAAAAATTCGAAATTACTAGAATAAAAATTTTTGGCAGCCGCAACATTGCAATAAAAAGTGACCAAAACATTGAATCAACCCCAAAAGGGTCTCTGCAAAAATGTCAACTCAGGGGGACAAAAACTAAGCCTTCACCCAGCCTAATGGGGTAAAAGCACTTACCTGCTGGGATCGTATGCTTGGGCCAGGAATCATGGCGGCGGATGATGACAGGCGCGCCTTCCACAGATGCTAATAGCACACTCACGATTAAAAGAAATCGAAAGAGCATTTCAGCCTGGAGAAATATCGCTTAATGTGTAATACACAGGGAGCTTCTCCAGACAAAGCCTCTTCCTGCAGCGTCGCTGCCTTATAACCACACATTCCGTGATGTCACAATGGACAACACAAGGAACGGAACATGAGGAGCGGAACACGGGTCAGATAACGGCAACCACTAAACATGGAGCAGCTCCATCAATCTATATAATTAGTATAATATTAATGGACAAGGACCAAGCCGCGTTAGAGGGAATTATGAATGTATGGGGGCCGCATAGAGAGACATTATTCATGTGTTGGGGCACAGGGAGACATTACTACTACTGGGCCACATAGGGTGACAATATTAACTCATGATGAACACATGGGGCACAGATTTACCAGATGAGTGCCACATAGAGGCCAATATTAATGTATGGGGGCAGCATAGGGGGACATTATTACTATATGGGGGCCAGAAAAAGGGACAAAATTACTGTATATGGGTCACATAGGAGGAAATGATTAAAAATTAAAATCGCCAAAGTAAAATTTTTGGCAGCCGCAACCTTACAATAAAAGGCGATCAAAACATTGAATCGACCCCAAAATGGTAACAGTAAGGCTATGTGCACAAGTTCAGGATTTTTCGCAGAAAATTCCTGAGAAAAACCTGACATTTTCTGCAAGAAATCCGCATGCGCTTTTGCCACGTTTTTGGTGCGTTTTTGATGCGTTTTTTACTGGACATTTCCCAATGCATTTTGTAGTGGGAAATCCGCAAAAAAAACGCAAAATTAATGAACATGCTGCGCTTTTTACCGCGATGCATTTTTTTTGCGGAAAAAAACGCATCTTGTGCACAAAACATGCGGAATTCATTCTAAATGATGGGATGCTTATTGTATGCTGTTTTTTGCAGTTTTATAGCGTTTTTATCGGGAAAAAATACAAAAAAACAGCAACGTGTGCACACAGCCTAACAATGTCAACTCAGGGCGCAAAAAGTAAGCCTTGACCCAGCCTAATGAGGTTTACCCCATAATATGTGAATATTTGGAAAAGTACTTACCTGCTGGGATTGTAGGCTTTGGCCAGGAATCATGGTGGCGGATGATGACAGGCGCGCCTTCCACAGATGCTAATAGCACACTCGCGATTAAAAGAAATCGAAAGAGCATTTCAGCCTGGAGAAATATCGCTTAATGTGTAATACACAGTGAGCTTCTTCAGACAAAGCCTCTTCCTGCAGCGTCGCTGCCTTATAACCACACATTCCGTGATGTCACAATGGACAACACAAGGAGCGGATGATGTCATCAATCTATATATGATTAATATAATATTAATGGACAAGGACCAAGCCGCGTTAGAGGATATTATGAATGTATGGGGGCCGCATAGAGAGACATTATTCATGTGTTGGGGCACAGGGAGACATTACTACTACTGGGCCACCTAGGGTGACAATATTAACTCATGATGAACACATGGGGGACAGTTTTACCAGATGAGTGCCACATAGGGGCCAATATTAATGTATGGGGGCAGCATAGGGGGACATTATTACTATATGGGAGCCAGATAAGGGGACAATATTACGGAATATGGGTCACATAGGAGGAAATGATTAATATATTAGAGGCACATAGAGGGACATTATTTTTTTTTTATTTAATTGTTTCTTGTATGTGGTAGTATTGGTACACTGTGTGCAAAACTATTAAAGGGGTTGTCAGGGACTTTAACACTGATGGGATATCCTTACATAGTAACATAGTTATTAAGGTTGAAGGAAGACTTTAAGTACATCTAGTTCAACCCATAGCCTAACCTTACATGCTTTAACATGTTGACCCAGAGGAAGGCAAAAAAATCCCATGTGGCAAAGAGTAAGATCCACATTGGGGAAAAAAATTCCTTCCCAACTCCACATACAGCAATTCATAGTTTCACTGTTCTTACAGTAAAGAATCCGCGTCTGTTATTATGCTTAAACCTTCTTTCCTCCAGACGCAGAGGATGCCCCCTTGTCCCTGTCTCAGGTCTATGATTAAAAAGATCATCAGAAAGGTCTTTGAACTGTCCCCTCATATATTTATACATTAAAATAAGATCACCACTTAGCCTTCGTTTTTCCAAACTAAATAGCCCCAAGTGTAATAACCTATCTTGGTATTGCAGACCCCCGAGTCCTCTAATAACCTTGATCGCTCTTCTCTGCACCCGCTCCAGTTCAGCTATGTCTTTCTTATACACAGGAGGCCAGAACAGTACACAATATTCTAAGTGTGGTCGCACTAGTGACTTGTATACAGGTAAAATGATGTTCTCCTCATGAGCATCTATGCCTCTTTTAATGCATCCCATTATTTTATTTGCCTTTGTAGCAGCTGCCTGACACTGGCCACTAATTGTGAGTTTGTCATCCACCCATACACCCAGGTCTTTTTCATTGACAGTTTTGCCCTGAGGTTTAGAATTAAGCACATAATTATACATCTTATTACTTCTACCCAAGTGCATGATCCTAAATTTATCCCCATTAAAGCTCATTTGCCATTTATCAGCCCAAGCTTCCAGTTTACATAAATCATCCTGTAATATAAAATTGTCCTCCTCTGTATTGATTACCCTGAAGAGTTTAGTGACATCTGCAAATATTGAAATTCTGCTCTGTATGCCCCCTACAAGGTCATTAATAAATATGCTAAAAAGAAGAGGTCCCAATACTGACCCCTGTTGTACTCCACTGCTAACCGTGACCCAGTCCGAGTGTGCTCCATTATTAACCACCCTGTTGTGAATTCTGTTGTCGAACTCCCTCCTGTGGTCGTGAATGGTACTTCGGCGACTTCTGTCTATGGGCTCCCTCTGGTGGCTTTGAGTGAAGCTGCTGCTTCTGAGGTTCTTTACACAGGTGACGTGGGTTATCCTTTGGTTGGCTGCTCTATTTAACTCCTCTCAGATCGTTACTCCATGCCAGCTGTCAATGTTTTTGCATTCGTTCAGTTCGCTCCTGGATCTCTCTGGTGACCTGCCTTCTCCTGCAGAAGCTAAGTTCCTTATAGTCTTATTTTGTTCTCTGTTTTCTTGTCCAGCAGGTTTTCCTGATTTTCTCTTGCTAGCAGGAAGCTCTGGGATGCAGAGTGGCCCCTCCGCACTGTGAGTCGGTGTGGAGGTCTTTTTTGCACACTCTGCGTGGTCTTTTGTAGGTTTTTGTGCTGATCGCAAAGTTACCTTTCCTATCCTCTGTCTATTTAGTAAGTCTGGCCTCCCTTTGCTGAAACCTGTTTCATCTCTGCGTTTGTGACTTTCATCTTACTCACAGTCAATATATGTGGGGGGCTTCCTTTACCTTTGGGGAATTTCTCTGAGGCAAGGTAGGCTTTATTTTCTATCTCTAGGGCTAGATAGTTCTTAGGCTGTGATGAGGCGCCTAGGTCTGGTCAGGAGCGCTCCACGGCTATTTTTAGTGTGTGATAGGATTAGGGCTTGCGGTCAGCAGAGCTCCCACATCCCAGAGCTCGTCCTGTATGAGGTTTAATTATCAGGTCAATCCGGGTGCTCCTAACCACCAGATCATAACAGTACAGCTGGCCCAAAGTATTAATGCATCTCAATAGAGGGAGAAGAGAACTTCTGAGACCATTTTTTTTTCTTTGCACTGTGTTTTGTCTTTCTTTTCCCCTAGACCTTTGGGTGGTTCAGGACACAGGTGTAGATATGGACATTCAAGGTCTGTCCTCTTGTGTGGATCATCTCACTGCAAGGGTACAAAACATTCAAGATTTTGTGGTTCAGAATCCTATGTTAGAGCCTAGAATTCCTATTCCTGACTTATTTTCTGGGGATAGATCTAGGTTCTTGAATTTCAAAAATAATTGTAAACTGTTTCTAGCTTTGAAACCCCGCTCCTCTGGTGACCCCGTTCAACAGGTAAAAAACATTATTTCTTTGTTACGTGGTGACCCTCAAGACTGGGCATTTTCCCGTGCGCCAGGAGATCCTGCATTGCGTGATGTTGATGCGTTTTTTCTGGCGCTTGGATTGCTTTATGATGAACCAAATTCAGTGGATCAGGCAGAGAAAATCTTGCTGGCTTTGTGTCAGGGAAGGGATGAAGCGGAGGTGTACTGTCAGAAGTTTAGAAAGTGGTCTGTGCTTACTCAGTGGAATGAATGTGCCCTGGCGGCAATTTTCAGAAAGGGTCTTTCTGAAGCCCTTAAGGATGTCATGGTGGGATTTCCCACGCCTGCTGGTCTGAATGAGTCTATGTCTTTGGCCATTCAGATCGATCGGCGCATGCGTGAGCGCAAAGCTGTGCACCATATGGCGGTATTCTCTGAGCATAGGCCTGAGCCTATGCAGTGTGATAGGACTTTGACCAGAGCTGAACGGCAAGAACACAGACGTCGGAATGGGCTGTGTTTTTACTGTGGTGAATCCACTCATGCTATCTCCGATTGTCCTAAGCGCACTAAGCGGTTCGCTAGGTCTGCCACCATTGGTACGGTACAGTCTAAATTTCTTTTGTCCGTTACTCTGATTTGCTCTCTGTCGTCCTATTCTGTAATGGCATTTGTGGATTCAGGCGCTGCCCTGAATTTGATGGACTTGGAGTTTGCCAGGCGCTGTGATTTTTTCTTGGAGCCCATGCAGTATCCTATTCCATTGAGAGGAATTGATGCTACGCCTTTGGCCAAGAATAAGCCTCAGTACTGGACTCAATTGACCATGTGCATGGCTCCTGCACATTAGGAGGATATTCGCTTTTTGGTGTTGCATAATCTGCATGATGTGGTCGTTTTGGGTTTGCCATGGCTACAGGTCCATAATCCAGTGTTGGATTGGAAATCTATGTCTGTGTCCAGCTGGGGTTGTCAGGGGGTACATGGTGATGTTCCATTGCTGTCAATTTCGCCTTCCACTCCTTCTGAAGTCCCTGAGTTTTTATCAGATTACCGGGATGTATTTGAAGAGCCCAAATCTGGTGCCCTACCTCCTCATAGGGATTGCGACTGTGCTATTAATTTGATTCCTGGTAGTAAGTTTCCTAAGGGCCGTCTGTTTAATTTATCTGTGCCAGAGCACGCCGCTATGCGGAGTTATATAAAGGAATCCTTGGAGAAGGGTCATATTCGTCCGTCATCGTCACCATTGGGAGCAGGGTTCTTTTTTGTGGCCAAGAAGGATGGTTCTTTGAGACCTTGTATTGATTACCGCCTTCTTAATAAGAACACAGTCAAATTTCAGTATCCTTTGCCGCTGCTGTCTGATTTATTTGCTCGGATTAAGGGGGCTAGTTGGTTCACCAAGATAGATCTTCGTGGTGCGTATTATCTTGTGCGAATTAAACAGGGTGATGAATGGAAAACGGCATTTAATTCGCCCGAGGGCCATTTTGAGTACCTGGTTATGCCATTCGGGCTTTCTAATGCTCCATCTGTGTTTCAGTCCTTTATGCATGACATCTTCCGAGAGTACCTGGATAGATTCATGATTGTATATTTGGATGACATTTTGGTCTTTTCGGATGATTGGGAGTCTCATGTGAAGCAGGTCAGAATGGTGTTCCAGGTCCTTCGTGCGAATTCCTTGTTTGTGAAGGGGTCAAAGTGTCTCTTTGGAGTTCAGAAGGTTTCATTTTTGGGTTTCATATTTTCCCCTTCTACTATCGAGATGGACCCTGTTAAAGTTCAGGCCATTTACGATTGGACTCAGCCGACATCTGTGAAGAGCTTACAGAAGTTCCTAGGCTTTGCTAATTTTTATCGTCGCTTCATCGCTAATTTTTCCAGTATTGCTAAACCGTTGACTGATTTGACCAAGAAAGGTGCTGATGTGGTCAATTGGTCCTCTGCGGCTGTAGAGGCTTTTCAGGAGTTGAAGCGTTGTTTTGCTTTTGCCCCTGTGTTTTGCTGCTGTTTTTTCTAATTTTTGGAGGATCTCTGAATCCTCTTTTTGTGCTTTTGCTGTTTAGAGATAGGACTCATAAGCGTGAGGACCCTTGACGTGGGTTATGAGCTTGCGTATTTTGGCCAGAATATAAACCAATACCTCACATAATATTTTTTTTATGTGTTTTTTGCACTTTTTTTCGGGGTGCAGTTGGGCCCATTTTCTGCTTGTAAACTGTGGTGTCTGTGCACATGGGGTGCATTTGGATAGCGCTGGGCAGGCCCGCCTGATCTAATAGAAGGGTGTCACTACTAGGCCTGCCTGGATGCTGTGCATCTCCATTGTGTGAACAGCGCCACATACAAGTTTTTATGTGCAGCTATGTGCCAAGCAGCCACCCCCTCCATTAGTTTGGTAGCTGGTGAGTGGCTGCGTCATCGGTTATGCTGCACCTGTGTTTCGATTTTACCACATGGGTCCACTGCATCCTGTTAGTGCATTTGTTTGGAGGCCTAGGCAGGTAAGAACCTCTGCCGTGTTTTGCTGCTGTTTTTTCTAATTTTTGGAGGATCTCTGAATCCTCTTTTTGTGCTTTTGCTGTTTAGAGATAGGACTCATAAGCGTGAGGACCCTTGACGTGGGTTATGAGCTTGCATATTTTGGCCAGAATATAAACCAATACCTCACATAATATTTTTTTTATGTGTTTTTTGCACTTTTTTTCGGGGTGCAGTTGGGCCCATTTTCTGCTTGTAAACTGTGGTGTCTGTGCACATGGGGTGCATTTGGATAGCGCTGGGCAGGCCCGCCTGATCTAATAGAAGGGTGTCACTATTAGGCCTGCCTGGATGCTGTGCATCTCCATTGTGTGAACAGCGCCACATACAAGTTTTTATGTGCAGCTATGTGCCAAGCAGCCACCCCCTCCATTAGTTTGGTAGCTGGTGAGTGGCTGCGTCATCGGTTATGCTGCACCTGTGTTTCTATTTTACCACATGGGTCCACTGCATCCTGTTAGTGCATTTGTTTGGAGGCCTAGGCAGGTAAGAACCTCTGCCGTGTTTTGCTGCTGTTTTTTCTAATTTTTGGAGGATCTCTGAATCCTCTTTTTGTGCTTTTGCTGTTTAGAGATAGGACTCATAAGCGTGAGGACCCTTGACGTGGGTTATGAGCTTGCGTATTTTGGCCAGAATATAAACCAATACCTCACATAATATTTTTTTTATGTGTTTTTTGCACTTTTTTTCGGGGTGCAGTTGGGCCCATTTTCTGCTTGTAAACTGTGGTGTCTGTGCACATGGGGTGCATTTGGATAGCGCTGGGCAGGCCCGCCTGATCTAATAGAAGGGTGTCGCTACTAGGCCTGCCTGGATGCTGTGCATCTCCATTGTGTGAACAGCGCCACATACAAGTTTTATGTGCAGCTATGTGCCAAGCAGCCACCCCCTCCATTAGTTTGGTAGCTGGTGAGTGGCTGCGTCATCGGTTATGCTGCACCTGTGATTCGATTTTACCACATGGGTCCACTGCATCCTGTTAGTGCATTTGTTTGGAGGCCTAGGCAGGTAAGAACCTCTGCCGTGTTTTGCTGCTGTTTTTTCTAATTTTTGGAGGATCTCTGAATCCTCTTTTTGTGCTTTTGCTGTTTAGAGACCCTGTGTTGTGCCAGCCAGATGTTTCGCTCCCTTTTCAGGTTGAGGTTGATGCTTCTGAAATTGGAGCAGGGGCTGTTTTGTCGCAAAGAAGTTCTGATGGCTCGGTGATGAAACCCTGTGCCTTCTTTTCTAGAAAATTCTCGCCTGCTGAGTGCAATTATGATGTGGGCAATCGGGAGTTGTTGGCCATGAAGTGGGCATTCGAGGAGTGGCGACATTGGCTTGAAGGAGCTAAACATCGTGTGGTGGTCTTGACGGATCACAAGAATTTGACTTATCTCAAGTCTGCCAAACGGTTGAATCCTAGACAGGCTCGATGGTCGCTCTTTTTCTCCCGTTTTGATTTTGTGGTTTCATACCTTCCGGGATCTAAGAATGTGAAGGCTGACGCCCTGTCAAGGAGTTTTGTGCCTGACTCTCCGGGTGTTCTGGAGCCGGCGGGTATTCTTAAAGAAGGGATAATTTTGTCTGCCATTTCCCCTGATTTGCGGCGGGTGCTGCAAAAGTTTCAGGCTGATAGACCTGACCGTTGTCCTACGGAGAAACTGTTTGTTCCTGATAGATGGACTAGTAGAGTTATCTCTGAGATTCATTGTTCAGTGTTGGCTGGTCATCCTGGAATCTTTGGTACCAGAGATTTGGTGGCTAAATCCTTTTGGTGGCCTTCTTTGTCACGGGATGTGCGTTCTTTTGTGCAGTCCTGTGGGACTTGTGCTCGGGCTAAACCTTGCTGTTCTCGTGCCAGTGGGTTGCTTTTGCCCTTTTTCGTTATCACTAGTCATTTTGTCTGCCATGGGATTTTCTTGTGTAAATACTAATGAAAAAAAGTCATTTAGCATATTGGCCTTTTCCTCATCCTTATCCACCATTTCACCCAGACTATTTTTAAGGGGGCCAACACTATCATTTTTTAGTTTCTTACTATTTATGCAGTTAAAAAATATTTTGGGATTATTTTTACTCTCTCTGGCAATGAGTCTCTCTGTCTCAGTTTTTGCTGCCTTGACTTGCGTTTTACAGAATTTATTTAGTTTTCTGTCTTTATTTAATGCCTCATCACCACCTACTTCCTTTAATTCCCTAATGCTTTCTTTTTGTCACTTATTGCGCCCCTTACAGCTCTATTTAGCCATATTGGTTTCCTCCTATTTCTAGTATGTGTATTCCCATATGGTATATACTGTGCACAGGTCCTATCCAGGATGCTAATAAACGTCTCCCATTTTCCCCTATTGGACAAACAATCAGTAGATTTGGTTTCCAGTACCATCTCTATGCTGATGACACCCAATTATACACTTCTTCTCCTGATATCACGCCGGCCTTTTTAGAAAACACCAGTGATTGTCTTACCGCTGTCTCTAACATCATGTCCTCCCTCTATCTGAAACTGAACCTGTCAAAAACTGAACTCCTTGTGTTTTATTCCTCTACTAACCTACCTTTGCCTGACATTGCCATCTCCGTGTGTGGTTCCACCATTACTCCAAAGCAACATGCCCGCTGCCTTTGGGGTCATACTTGATTCCGAGCTTTCATTCACCCCCCACATCCGATCACTGCCTCATTCTTCTTATCTGTATCTCAAAAACATTTCTAGAATTCGCCCTTTTCTTACTTTCGACTCTGCAAAAACTCACTGTTTCATTCATTCATTCTCATCTGGACTATTGTAACTCTATACTATTCGGCCTCCCTCTTACCAAACTCTCCCCTCTCCAATCTGTCCTGAATGCTGCTGCTGCCAGGATCATATTCCTCACCAACCGTTACACCGATGCCTCTACCTTGTGCCAATCATTACACTGGATACCCATCCACTCCAGAATCCAGTACAAAACTACTACCCTCATCCACAAAGCACTCCATGGCTCAGCACCACTCTACATATCCTCTCTGGTCTCAGTCTACCACCCTACCCGTGCCCTCCGCTCCACTAATGACCTGAGGTTAGCATCCTTAATAATCAAAACCTCCCATTCCCGTCTCCAAGACTTTACACGTGCTGCGCCGATTCTTTGGAATGCACTACCCAGGTTAACACGATTAATCCCCACAGTTTTAAGCATGCCCTAAAAACTCATTTGTTCAGATTGGCCTACCGCCTCAACGCATTAACCTAACTATCCCTGTGTGGCCCATTCAAAAAAAAAAAACTTAAACCATAATCAGGTTCCTCGCATCATGTTCTCATACACTTTATGCAGTTAATAGCCTCTGTGCCTGTACTGCTACATACTTAGGCAGTGAACTGTTTCATGAAGCTTTACATGAACACCTGAGTCTTACACTATGGCTGGTCCGAATAACTAAAGCAATTGTTACCATCCACCTCTCCTGTCTCCCCTTTTTCCTCATAGTTTGGAAGCTTACGAGCAGGGCCCTCATTCCTCTTGGTATCTATTTTGAACTGTGATTTCTGTTATGCTGTAATGTCTATTGTCTGTACAAGTCCCCTCTATAATGTGTAAAGCACTGCGGAATATGTTGGCGCTATATGAATAAAATAATTATTTTTATTTGTGTATTTTTATGTCTCAGGATATCGTCCCAGTTAATTGCACTAAGATCATCTCTCATCCATTGGAAATTTGTCCTCCTGAAGTTTAGTGACCTTGTAACCCCTCTACTGCACATCTTATTAAAGGATGCATGAAAACTTATTATTTTGTGATCACTATTCCCCAAGTGACCTCCAAGCCTTATATTTGCTATGCCGTCTGGCCTGTTGGTTAATATTAGGTCTAGCAGTGCCCACCTTCTTGTTGGGTCCTGAACCAGCTGTGAAAGGTAATTGTCTTTCATAGTTGTCAAAAACCTTTTCTGGAACTGCAGGTTTCTGTTCCCTTATCTATTTCAGGGTAGTTGAAGTTCCCCATAATAATGACTTCTCCTGAGTCGCAGTTTCATCTATTTGTTTTACGAGGATATTCTTTGTTGCTTCTATGATTTTTGGAGACTTATAACTAACCCCTTTCAGTAATTTATTATTTTTTCCCCCTTCCCTTATCTCCACCCACAGGGACTCTACATTTTCATTAGATTCACCTATATTATCACGCAGTATGGGTTTTAAGGATGATTTTACATATAAACACACACCTCCTCCTCTCTTATCCATTAGGATGAGTCATCAATGTCTTATCCTTGGGGGTGCATCACCTGGTACACCTGCAGATCAGCTGTTCCTCGCGTCAGTTAAGGAGCCAAGGGGTAACGCTCCTCCTTGTGGAGAGTGACATGTTCAGCATGCCAAGATGAGGAGACTGTTAAGCCGCAATGTTCCTCTGGGAAATATGCAAATTGTCTCTTCAGAGAGGAAGAGAACTAGAACTTTAGTGCCATTTATAGAAAGTAGCCATCCTAAAAGTCCATGTTGACCCTTTGGGAACTGCACAGCTCCATGAACTGTATAGTGGCCACAGCAGAGTACTGCACATCCACCAGCAATTCAAGGACAGATGTGCAGTACCCGGCCGTGACCACTTTTCCATCAACAGAGCTGTGCAGCTCCGAAATGAGTACCGTAGTTCCAGTTGCCGAGCTGTAATGTGACTAAAAGTAGATGACATGCACATCCGGCCACATCAACATAAAAAATGTAGATACTTTATTGATATACACAGAACAACACAGAATAATTTAAAAGACATTTAAAAGTCAAAAAGACACAAATGCTCGCAAAGGGGCTGTGACTTGCCTTTCCTTCTACCACAAAAAATAAAGATGGAAAATACTAGAGGCTCTTGTCCAGAGATTTGTGAAAATAACACTATGATCAGCACCAAACTGTATGTACTCTATAAGCTTAACAAAGTAGTACACCCCTCATAAACTAAAATATAGATATAGGTGTGACATGTAATCATGCAGATTCTCACTTATAATCCATCAAAATAAAGGTGATGGGCTCAGTGTCTCCTATGTGGTAAATGTAAACTCAAGCCATTAAATCATCCAGACATTTAAAAGGCAACATGAGGCCCGACACATAAGATATTTCCACTTGCAGGACTGAATCATAAATTAATCCTTCAGGCCAGAGGCGTAGCTAAGATTTTGGTTCAGGGGGGCTAAATTTCTGAGGGCCCCTAACCAGGTAACCTTGATTAAAACTGGGTGATGTACCCTAACAGTGGAGGAGAACCTCAGCAGATGACAGCGGTGTTACTGAAGATAATCTCTATATTAAGACCAATATTGATATTACAGCCATAGGGTCAGTGGTAGATACCAGTCCTACAGAACATATAAGACATCACAGCACAATTACAGATAATGACTTACCGCTGGAATCGTTCATTTTTCCCATCTGGCCCAGACCGACATGATAACTTCTTCCAGCCACGACTCGGCTGTAGAGAATACAACAAAGACACATTTCACTTCTCACATTCCAGCCCCATCACCATCTATTCCCAACCTGCACAAACTCCTCATCCTGCTGATACCCCAATACTGAGCCGCTGCTGTATGTGTCCCTATTACTGCCCCTGCTGTGTGGTTCTCTGTGCCTTCTAAATTCTAAAGCACCCCTCTATAATATAGTAATGCCGGATGCAAGTACCCTAGAAAACAGTGCCCACATTTTGCCCCCTAAAAAGTAATAATGCCATGTGTGCCCCTTTGATAGTTACAGTAACCTGAGTTCCCCTATAACCATAAGTGCCCACTTTACATTTAATGATGTCCCGAGTCTCCCCCTTGTACAGCTTCCCTATACACAGTATGATGCTCTCTTATACACAGTATAATTCCTGTATAGTACCACCCCCACAGTATACTGACCCCTTAGTAGCCCCCAAATTGTTTGATGGCTCCAACACTGTATGATGGCCCCCTCACTGTAACCTGCACACTGTATGAAGGCCCCTCACTGTAATCTCCACACTGTGTGATGGCCCCTTACTGTAATCTCCACACTGTATGATGGCCCCTAGATCACCTCTATATAGTATAATGCACCAGATAGTCCTAAATATAGTAAAATGCACTCCCCATAGGCCTACTCTATGTTGTATAATGCACCCCCATAAGCAGACTCTATAGCACAAGGCAGCACCCCCATAGGCAGACCTTGTAGTATAAGACAGCACCCCAGAGGCAGACCTTGCAGTATAAGGCAGAACCCATAGGCAGGCTTTAATATAAGGCAGCACCCCCATAAGCATTCCCTTCTCACCATCTAGAGAGCGTCTGTGCTGTTATGATCCGGTGACCTTGGAGTCGCATGGAACTTTCTCTGGAGTTGGTGGAAACTATACTGACCGCATATCCTGAACTTATCACAGCAACTAGAAGTAGCCGTGGGGTGTGCCTAACAAATCCTAGACATCTCGACACAGCCGGAGGACTAAATACCCCTATAGATGAAAATAGGAACACTACCTTGCCTCAGAGCAGAACCCCAAAGGATAGGCAGCCCCCACAAATATTGACTGTGAGTAGTAGAGGAAAGACACACGCAGGCAGGAAACAGGATTTAGCAAAAGAGGCCACTCTAGCTAAAATAGGAAAGGATAGGATAGTATACTAAGCGGTCAGTATTAAAACCCTTCCAAAAATATCCACAGCAGAAAATACAAAAAACTCCACCATCTAACTAAAGATGTGGAGCGTAGATCTGCAACTCAAGAGAATCCAGCAAGACAGAGAAAAACACTGACTCAATCTAAGCTGGACAAGAGAAAACAAATGAATAGCACAGAATTATTAAGCACACAGCATGTGTGCCACAGAAACAAAAACCAGACACTTATCTTTGCTGAAATGGCAGCAAGGCTGGAGGAACCAGACAAAGATCCAAAACCTCCCAGAAACATGGACAACTGGCAAGGACTAATGAATCCTGCACACCTAAATATCCCAGTCAGAACTGCAATCAGCAGACACACCTGGCCAGGACTGCGACTCAGGGACAACTGCATTCCCACCTACAACCACTGGAGGGAACCCAAAAGCAGAATTCACAACACTGTGCACACAGCGGTAAGCATTGCGGATACTATCTCAGTACGCGCCTTGTGTTATTTTCTCATATCTGCTCTGCAGCACTTCATAGCATGGCATAGTGTGTCTTTTTTATTTCCCATTTGGGCTGCACCTGGCTTTGTGCCGGATCTTACTTGTTACTCTTGCCGCTCTTCGCAGATTACAGCCATAACTATAAGCATATTTCACTGGCGATGTGGATATTGTTGTAAGCGCTCTCTATATGTCAACTTATACGCACTATTTATTATATAGAGCCCTGTAGCATAGTACAGCGTGTATTGAGTTTACGCCCACCTGGGCTGTATCCAGCTATATATTGGAATTACCTGCCTCTCTTGCCGCTGTTTACAAACTATAGCCACAACCATAAAATTTAACCCCTGTGTCAGCGTTTTATACATAACTGCTATGACATAACATTGTGCTGTGGTTATTAAGGCTGGGCTCTATATTACTGCATGACGTGCACTTATTTTTATATGTATCCGCCGCACTATTTATGTTGCTCTTAAAGGGCTGAAGTTATATGATAATTACGGTATATCTTGATATATAACTACTGTTAAAACTTTGTTATTGGCCTGCTGTGTGCACATTACCATATACTGCATATCCTGAAACCTTATCATATCTTATGTGTTTTTTAAAAAATATTTGTTTAAATAAATTTCTACTTTTTTCTATATAATATGATTCGAGTCACTCCTCTATTTTGCTCCTGAGTCCTATAGTATCTATGGGGTCTGAATCGCTCTTCATGTGTTGGGCTACTACTTAGTACCCCCAATATTATGCACCTGGATTCGTTTGTATATCTGTAGTATAAGGCAGCACCCCCCATAGGCAGACTCTGCAGTATAAGGCAGCACCCCCAATAGGCAGACTTTGCAGTATAAGGCAGCACCCCATAGGCAGACCCTGTAGTATAAGGCAGCACCCAACAGCACCCTCATAGGCAGACACTGTAGTATAAGGCAGCACCCCCATAGGCAGACCCTGTGGTATAAGGCAGCACCCTCATAGGCAGACCCTGTAGTATAAGTGCCGTTAAAGAAAAAAACAATAAATAAAGGCTTCTCTTTTTCCTTGTTTCCACGGTGCTCTGAGCACTTACTCATCTCTTGACGGCGGGTGCAAGGTAGTGACATGATCGTGCCCGCTGTCAGTGTCGACAACGTCAGACAATAACAGGGGAATCATTTTAGAAGGCGCGTAGCGCTCCTTATCTCATCAATGCGGTCGGCTGTATTGGCTAAATGCCGATACAGCTGACCTTGCTATGACGGGTGGGGGCCCACTGCTGGCATCGGGCCTTCCCCCTCGCCTGCTCAGGGGCCCCACAGTGGCCAGCGGTAGAGCATGGAGATCGATTCTCCCTGCTCTGCCGCAGAATTCAACTGTATTGGCACGTTACGGTTACAGTAGCGTAGCTCAGGGTGGGCCCCCTCAGAGCATGGGCCTGGGGCGATGGCCCCCTCTGCCCCCCAGTAGCTACGCTACTGCTTCAGATGCTTCACAAGAACTGAAGCAATGTGGAAGGAAAAAATTAACATTTAACTTTTTCACAAAAATTTTTACTTTAGACCCAAACCTTTTTTTACTTTCACAAGGGCATCAGGACAAATGGACCCCAAAATCTGTTTTGCAATTTCTCCTGAGTATGTTGATACCCCATATGTGGGGGAATACTACAGGGTGGCCCATTTATATGGATACACCTAAATAAAATGGGAGTGGTTGGTGATATCAACTTCCTGTTTGTGGCACATTAGTATATGGGAGGGGGAAAACTTTTCAAGATGGGTGGTGGCCATGGCGGCTATTTTCAAGTCGGCCATTTTGGATCCAACTTGGGACACATCAAACTTATTGAGAATTTCACAAGAAAAACAATAGTGTGCTTGGTTTTAATGTAACTTTATTCTTTCATGGGTTATTTACAAGTTTATGACCACTTATAAAATGTGTTCAAAGCGCTGCCCATTGTGTTGGATTGTCAATGCAACCCTCTTCTCCCACACTTGACACACTGATAGCAACACCATAGAAGAAATGCTAGCACAGGCTTCCAATATCCGTTGTTACAGATGCTGCACATCTCGTATCTTCACAGCATAGACAATTGCCTTCAGGTGACCCCAAAGATAAAAGTCTAAGGGGGTCAGATTGGGAGACCTTGGTGGCCATTCAACTGTCCCATGACGACCAATCCATATTCCAGGAAACTGTTCATGTAGGAATTTTCAGACCTGACACCCATAATGTGGTGGTGCACCATCTTGCTGGAAAAACTCAGGGAACCTGCCATCTTCAGTGCATGAAGAGGGCAACACATCATCATGTTGCAATTTAAGATATCCAGTGGCATTGGGGTTTCCATTGATGAAGAATGGCCCCAATATCTTTGTACCCCATATACCACACCATACCATCAATTTTTGTATTATAACATTCTTGGAGGGATCTATCCACTGTGGGTTAGTGTCAGGCCAATAGGGATGGTTTTGTTTGTTAACTTCAACATTCGCAAAAATGTTTGCCTCATCACTGAACATAATGTTCTGTGTAAACTGACGGTCCTGTTCCAATTTTTGTTTTGCCCATTCTGCAAATTTAGCGTGCTGATCTGGGTCATCCTCGTTGAGATGCTGAAGCAGCTGGATTTTGTAAGGGTGCCATTTGTGAGTTGCTAATATCCGAAGGGATGTTCGACTGATGCCACTCTCCAGTGACATGCGGCGAGTGCTACCCTGTGGGCTCTTGCTGAATGAAGCTAGGGCAGACACTGATGATTAGTGACAGTTTTCTTGTGTCCACATTTTGGCAAATCCAACACTGAAATTTGGCAAGCAGTTTGCTAACTGTAGCATTGGAGATGGGTGGTCTCGTAGGGTGTCTTGCATTGAAATCTGCTGCAATGACCCAGGTACTGCGTTTGCCAGACATCAACACAATATCTATCCGCTCCTCATGTGTTAAAGAAGTTGTCCACTACTATAATTTTTTTTTTTCATAAATCTTGCTACTATGTGCTACTGAAAACATCTACTGTGTTTATTTTAGCAATATTACCTGTTATCATGCTGTAGCAGCACATCTTCAGTGCTGGATTCAGCTCTCATGGGGTTAATCGACAACTTCCTTTCTCCTGAGTTATTGTGCTCTAATACTACAAGTTCCATGATGCTTTGCACTGCCACTAAGCCCGAACCTAGCACACCCACTCCAAAAACACAACCAAACCCCTCCCTCCTCTCCCTCCTCTCTCTTCAAAAAGATTTGTGATGTCATTTCTGTCCAACTTCTCTTTTACATTTGTCCAACCCACACTCCATTACACACAGAGATAGATAGATATTAGATAGATAGATATTAGATAGATAAATATTAGATAAATAGATAGATATTAGATAGATAGATATTAGATAGATAGGCACCCAGGACTATTCCTAAAATTGCTGGGGAGCGGAATAGGAGGCAAAACATATGATGTCATCCGAAGCTCCTACACAGAGAACAGTTGCAGTGTGAAGGTCAACGGAAGGAGGACAGCCTATTTC
>NC_091286.1:320944513-320982013 GCF_032444005.1 Ranitomeya imitator | reverse complement strand
GCATATTATGGTGGAAAATAAGTATTTGGTCAGAAACAAACAATCAATATTTCTGGCTCTCACAGACCTGTAACTTCTTCTTTAAGAGTCTCCTCTTTCCTCCACTCATTACCTGTAGTAATGGCACCTGTTTAAACTTGTTATCAGTATAAAAAGACACCTGTGCACACCCTCAAACAGTCTGACTCCAAACTCCACTATGGTGAAGACCAAAGAGCTGTCAAAGGACACCAGAAACAAAATTGTAGCCCTGCACCAGGCTGGGAAGACTGAATCTGCAATAGCCAACCAGCTTGGAGTGAAGAAATCAACAGTGGGAGCAATAATTAGAAAATGGAAAACATACAAGACCACTGATAATCTCCCTCGATCTGGGGCTCCACGCAAAATCCCACCCCGTGGGGTCAGAATGATCACAAGAACGGTGAGCAAAAATCCCAGAACCACGCGGGGGGACCTAGTGAATGAACTGCAGAGAGCTGGGACCAATGTAACAAGGCCTACCATAAGTAACACACTATGCCACCATGGACTCAGATCCTGCAGTGCCAGACGTGTCCCACTGCTTAAGCCAGTAGATGTCCGGGCCCGTCTGAAGTTTGCTAGAGAGCATTTGGATGATCCAGAGGAGTTTTGGGAGAATGTCCTATGGTCTGATGAAACCAAACTGGAACTGTTTGGTAGAAACACAACTTGTCGTGTTTTGAGGAAAAAGAATACTGAGTTGCATCCATCAAACACCATACCTACTGTAAAGCATGGTGGTGGAAACATCATGCTTTGGGGCTGTTTCTCTGCAAAGGGGCCAGGACGACTGATCCGGGTACATGAAAGAATGAATGGGGCCATGTATCGTGAGATTTTGAGTGCAAACCTCCTTCCATCAGCAAGGGCATTGAAGATGAAACGTGGCTGGGTCTTTCAACATGACAATGATCCAAAACACACCGCCAGGGCAACGAAGGAGTGGCTTCGTAAGAAGCATTTCAAGGTCCTGGAGTGGCCTAGCCAGTCTCCAGATCTCAACCCTATAGAAAACCTTTGGAGGGAGTTGAAAGTCTGTGTTGCCAAGCGAAAAGCCAAAAACATCACTGCTCTAGAGGAGATCTGCATGGAGGAATGGGCCAACATACCAACAACAGTGTGTGGCAACCTTGTGAAGACTTACAGAAAACGTTTGACCTCTGTCATTGCCAACAAAGGATATATTACAAAGTATTGAGATGAAATTTTGTTTCTGACCAAATACTTATTTTCCACCATAATATGCAAATAAAATGATAAAAAAACAGACAATGTGATTTTCTGGATTTTTTTTTCTCAGTTTGTCTCCCATAGTTGAGGTCTACCTATGATGTAAATTACAGACGCCTCTCATCTTTTTAAGTGGTGGAACTTGCACTATTGCTGACTGACTAAATACTTTTTTGCCCCACTGTATAGATGGATAGATATGGGATAGATAGATAATAGATAGATAGATAAATATTAGATAGATAGATAGATATGGGATAGATAGATAGATAATAGATAGATAGATGTGGGATAGATAGATAGATATTAGATAAATAGATAGATAGATATTAGATAGATAGATATTAGATAGATAGATAGATAGATAGATAGATAGATAGATATTAGATAGATATATAGATAGATATTAGATAGATAGATAGAAATTAGATAGATAGATAGATAGATATTAGATAGATAGATATATATTAGATAGATAGATAGATAGATAGATAGATAGATATGGGATAGATAGATAGATAGATAGATAGACATTAGATAGATAGATAGATAGATAGATAGATATTAGATAGATAGATAGATAGATAGATAGATAGATAGATAGATAGATATTAGATAGATAGATAGATATTAGATAGATAGATAGATAGAAATTAGATAGATAGATAGATAGATAGATAGATAGATAGATATTAGATAGATAGATAGATATTAGATAGATAGATAGATTGATAGATATGGGATATATAGATGGATAGATATGGGATAGATAGATAATAGATAGATAGATAGATAGATAGATAGATAGATAGATAGATAGATAGACAAATAAATATTAGATAGATAGATAGATATGGGATAGATAGATAATAGATGGATAGATAGATAGATAGATAGATAGATATTAGATAGATAGATAGATATTAGATAGATAGATATTAGATAGATAGATAGATATTAGATAGATAGATAGATATTAGATAGATAGATAGATAGAAAGACAGATATGGGATAGATAGATAGATAGATAGATAGATAGATAGATAGATAGATAGATAGATATTAGATAGATAGATATGGGATAGATAGATAATAGATAGATGTGGGATAGATAGATAGATAGATATTAGATAGATAGATATTAGATAGATAGATAGAAATTAGATAGATAGATAGATAGATAGATATTAGATAGATAGATATTAGATAGATAGATAGATAGATAGATAGATAGATAGATAGATAGAAAGACAGATATGGGATAGATAGATAGATAGATAGATAGATATTAGATAGATAGATAGATAGATAGATTGATAGATATGGGATATATAGATGGATAGATATGGGATAGATAGATAATAGATAGATAGATAGATAAATATTAGATAGATAGATAGATATGGGATAGATAGATAGATAATAGATAGATAGATGTGGGATAAATAGATAGATATTAGATAAATAGATAGATAGATATTAGATAGATAGATAGATATTAGATAGATAGATAGATAGATAGATAGATAGATATTAGATAGATAGATAGAAATTAGATAGATAGATAGATAGATATTAGATAGATAGATAGATAGATAGATATGGGATGGATAGATAGATATGGGATAGATAGATAATAGATAGATAGATAGATATGGGATAGATAGATGATAGATAGATAGATAGATAGATAGATATGGGATAGATAGATAGATAGATAGATAGATAGATACATATGGGATAGATAGATAGATAGATAGATAGATAGACAGACACAGACAGACAGATAGAATTAGATAGATATGGGATAGATAGATAGATAGATACATACAGATATATCTATATATCTATTTCCATAGATATGTCCATATCCATGTTGGAGCTTTTTTCGTTTATCGCTCCCCTTCTTTCCAGAGCCATAATGTTTCCGTCAATATGGCCATGTGAGGGCTTATCTTTTGCGGGACAAGTTCTACTTTTGAACGACACCATTGGTTTTACCATATCGTGTAGTAGAAAATGTGAAAAAAATTCAAAGTGCGATGAAATTGCAAAAAAAGTGCAATCCCACACTTGTTTTTTGCTTGCCTTTTTGCTAGGTTCACTAAATGCTAAGGCTGTGTGCACACGTTGCGGATTTGATTGCAGATCTGCAGCATTTTTTGCCGTACGGAATTGCATCAAATCCGCAGTGTAGTGCACAATCAATGTAAGTCTATGGGAGCCACAGACTTGTTGTGCACATACTGCGGAAAAAGCCGCACCGAAACGCAGCTTTTTTTTCTCCGCAGCATGTCACTTCTTTTGTGCCGAACTGCAGCGTTTCTACACCCTTAGGCCGGGATCACGCTACAGCGAGATACGGCCGAGTCTCGCAGGTTAAATCCAAGCTCTGGCACCGGCACTCCGGAGCGGAGCGTGCGGCCGCACAGCAATACATGGAGCTGCACGCTCCGCTCCGGAGTGCCGGTGCCAGAGCTTGTATTTAACCTGCGAGACTCGGCCGTTTCTCGCTGTAGTGTGACTCCGGCCTTAGACTTTCATTGAGATGTAAAAAATATCTGCAATTTTGCTGCGGATGTGGGTCCGAGAAATGCTGCAGTTCAGGAGGAGGGAAGTGTGTGGGTAGTGACCAGGGCCAGACTGGCCATCGGGCACTTCTGGCAAATGCCAGTAGTGGGCCGCTGCACTCTTTCCCCCCTCCTCCCGCCAGTGCCGCCGCTGCCGCATTCAACTATACCGGCGTCTATGACGCCGTTATAGTTCAATGCAATGATGGAGGAGATAGCGTCCGCTGACGCTCCCTCTCCCATCATTCCCCGCTCTGCCTCTGACACTGTGGGTGCATGATGACGTCATATCATCGCACACCTGCTGTGTCCCGGGCAGACTGCTGCCGAGACAGGAGACAGGAGCCAGGAGCAGCGCGGGCAAGAGGAAAGGTGAGGAGAGTGGTTTTTTTTTTTACTGGACTGTGGAGCCATTATCGGGGGGATGAGATGTGGGTTGTGCTGTAAATACCACTGTGTGGGCTGTGCTGTGTATATACCACTGTGTGGGTTGTGCTGTAAATACCATTGTGTGGGCTGTGCTGTGTATATACCACTGTGTGGGCTGTGCTGTGCATATACCACTGTGTGGGCTGTGCTGTGTATATACCACTGTGTGGGCTGTGCTGTGTATATACCACTGTGTGGGCTGTGCTGTGTATATACCACTGTGTGGGCTGTGCTGTGTATATACCACTGTGTGGGCTGTGCTGTGTATATACCACTGTGTGGGCTGTGCTGTGTATATACCACTGTGTGGGCGGTGCTGTGTATATACCACTGTGTGGGCTGTGCTGTGTATATACCACTGTGTGGGCTGTGCTGTGTATATACCACTGTGTGGGCTGTGCTGTGTATATACAACTGTGTGGGCTATGCTGTGTATATACCACTGTGTGGGCTGTGCTGTGTATATACCACTGTGTGGGCTGTGCTGTGTATATACCACTGTGTGGGCTGTGCTGTGTATATACCACTGTGTGGGCTATGCTGTGTATATACCACTGTGTGGGCTGTGCTGTGTATATACCACTGTGTGGGCTGTGCTGTGTATATACCACTGTGTGGGCTGTGCTGTGTTTATACCACTGTTAACAAGAATCCCAGAGTCATAGCGATAGTCTGGACCCAGGCACACACATATTAGGTGCTCCCAGACAAATCAAATAAGCTCCATAGAATTCATGTATAATCAAGAGGAATAAGGAGCATATAATGCTATTTTATATATAAACAATTATCTTTATTAGTACAAAATGTTAAAACAAGCAGTAATACATTTCAGTAATAGGCGTTCCTAGTCAAGCACAGAAAGGGAATAACCCCCCCAAAAATTACCCCCATATGGAAATGCATAAGTAGCTATAAAAAAGTGGGGCAAAAAAGGCCCCATATAGAAGGTAAAGTTGGGCAAACCTAGATGTGTACAAAGTGGTGCGGTAGCAAACACAAGGCTACAGTCATAATGGTAAGTAGTGCATAATAGCGCAGTAAGTATCACAACATAGGCTTACCGATAAGGTGGCAGAGGGGGGGGTTTCCACTGGAAAAAAGCGCCCCGACGCGCGTTTCGCGGCACCGCCACGCCACTTTCTCAAGTATACTAGTACGCGGGCTGTGCTGCATATACTACTACATGGGCTGTGCTGTATATACTACTACGCGGGCTGTGCTGTATATACTACTATGCGGGCTGTGCTGTATATACTACGACCCGGGCTGTGCTGTATACTACTACACGGGCTGTGCTGTATACTACTACGCGGGCTGTGCTATATTATGCAGGCTGTGCTATATACTATGCAAGTTGTGCTATATTATATGCGGGCTTTGGCCGTGTTATATACTATGTGGCTGTGTTATATACTATTGCGGGGGTATATTCTATTCTATGGGGGAGGCTGTCTTATATACTATGGGGGGTATATTATATTCTATGGGGGAGGCTGTCTTATATACTATGGGGGGCTGCATTATATTCTATGGGGGCTACAGTACATATTATGGGGAGGTGGGCAGCATTATATTCTATGGGGGGCTGTATTAGATTTTATGAGGGATGATTGCATCATACTCTTTGATGGGGCTGCATTATATTCTATGGGGAGGTGGGCTGCATTCTATTCTATTCGGGGCTACATTTTATTCTATGGGGGGCTGTATTATATTTATATTCTATGAAGGGTGATTGCATCATTCTCTATGGGGGGCTGCATTATATTCTTTGGGGGGTTACATTATACTCTGGGGTGGCTGCATTATACTCAGCAAATTCAGATGTAAGGCTACTTTCACACTTGCGTCGATACGGGGCCGTCGCAAACCATCGGCCAGACGTACCAACGGACGTTATGCTAAATTTAGCACAACGTGGGCAGCGGATGCAGTTTTACAACGCATCCGCTGCCCATTATGATGAGCGTGGAGGAGGGGGCGGAGTTCCAGCCACGCATGTGCGGTCGGAAATGGCAGACACGTCGCACAAAAAAGTTACATTGAACTTTTTTTTGTGCGTCGCGTCCACGAAAACACGACGGATCCGTTGCACGATGGTCGCGACGTGTGGCCAGCCGTCGCGATCGGCCGCTAATACAAGTCTATGGGTACAAAACGCATCCCGCGAGCACATTTGCAGGATCCGTTTTTTTTCGCCGGATCTTTTTTTTTCCGCCGTATTTTTCTCATAGAGTTGTATTAGCGCCGGAGTATGCCTGATGGCCACACGTTTCATCCGTTTTTTGCTAGATCCGTCGCTGTGCATTTTTTCGACGTACCAAAAAACCGTTCCTCTCTATGTGTTTTCCGTCCACCGTATGACAGGTGAAGCAGGCCTTTTTATAGGGTCTCTATCACGACCTGGGCCCTATGTGTCACTGTGCCTCCCGGGTGTAAGGCGGACAGGTAACTTGCAGTTCAGCTGTCCTGCCGGTTTCTGCTGTGCCTATTAGGCCAGAGTCACACTAGCGAGTTTTACGGACGTATGAGCGCAGAAAATACGTCCAGAAAATACGCATTGCACACAGCCCAATGATTCTCTATGGGGCAGCTCCTATCTGCCATATATTACGCATCCGTAATATACGGTATTCTACGGGCGTAGAAAACCGCAGCATGCTGCGTTTGTCAGCGTATTGCGCAAAAAATATGCCAATGCAAGTCTATGGGTGCGCAAAAAATACGGAATGCATACGGACCATGCGTGTGACTTGCGAGAAATACGCTAGACTCTGGCAGGTGCCAGGAAATGTCCCAAGGCCTCAATCAGAAAACTGAGACATGCTAATTAGCTGAAAAAAGCCAGACAGAGATCCCGGAAGTCTGCAGCGCGCCTCCACGGAGTCTGAATCAGCATGGCTATAATCATAAATGTAGACATGCTCATAATTTTGGTCCAGGAAAGTCCCAATATTTGGGACCAGAGAGATCCCAAATATGCCAACAGGGCACAAAAAGAGGCAGCATGGAAGAGTATATGTGGGTCCTTATTCACAAATTATGAACAGCGGCCACGTGAGGCAAACAGGCAAATAAGTAAGTACACTCATGTTTGTACATTGATCTTTATGTGAAACAGCAGAACCTAACTCCTTTAAAGTAATTTTAAAATTATTTATAAGTATTGCATATATTAATTTCTATAACAAAATTAATTCCATAGTGCTGTACATGATAAACGGGTTACATACAGGGTTATTCTAGATGTCCCTTACAGTGTACAACTGAAAAAAGACATACTGGGATAGAGGGGAGAGGACTCTGTCCTTGTGGCCTTACATTCTATGATGTTCATTTTTCTTGTGCAAATAATACAAAATTTATAGTAAACAAATGCAGCTTCCTAAGCTACACTACAATCTGTGTAGTCAATTACACCTTGTGTGACCACTAGTGTTGAGCATTCCGATACCGCAAGTATCGGGTATCGGCCGATATTTGCGGTATCGGAATTCCGATACTGAATTCCGATACTTCCCGCGTATCGGATACCGGAATCGGAAGTTCCCAGAATTCAAATTGAACGCAGCAGCCAATGAGGAATGAATGAAAGTGTGGGCACATCCTGTTTAGCATGGTGGGCATGTAAGTACTGGCAAGGCTTGGATTGGCTGCTGAAATGATGTCACTCTGCACTATAAAAAAGCGCTGCCGCCATTTTGCGCTCACTCTGCTGTGATTTCAGTTAGGGACAGGACGCTGTGTTCTAACTGAGGGCCAGTTGAGCTAGCTAATTGCTTTATTTTCCTTTCCAAAGGCTAATTTAGCAAAACGCTGTGTGTTCTTCACTGTTCACCTTGCTCTTGCCTTGCAGCGCTGTTTTAACAGCGTTCTGCAAGGTCTCTGTGTGTGTGTGTGTGCAGCTCACTCTGTAGTCTGTGTGCAGCCATATACCCGGTTGTATTCAGCTCAGGGGGGGTTCACACTGCCTCACACAGTTGTTCTTTTTTGCTCTTAGTGCAGCCTGCTGCACATTTTTTCTCAAATTTCCTATTAGTGTTTTTCCACCAGTCTCCAGCTCTATTGTGGAAAAACACTACATAGGATAACCTAGAGGGGGGTTTTTGGGCCTTGCAGCGCCGTTTACGGCTGTCTGCACGGTCTCCGTGTGAGCCCAGCTCGCCCTGTAGTCTGTGTGCAGCCATAGCCGGTTGGATTCAGCTCAGGGTTCGTTACTGGCTCATACCTTGAGAAAAATTTTCCTTTTTTTCAAATAGTGCAGCCTGTTTAAAATTTGAAAAAAAAAATTCCTATTAGTGTCTTTCCACTCGTATCCAGCTAAATAGTGGAAAAACACTATATAGGATAACCTAGAGGAGGGTTTTTTGGCCTTGCAGCGCCGTTTACGGCTGTCTGCACGGTCTCCGTGTGAGCCCAGCTCGCCCTGTAGTCTGTGTGCAGCCATAGCCGGTTGGATTCAGCTCAGGGTTCGTTACTGGCACATACCTTGAGAAAAATTTTCCTTTTTTTCAAATAGTGCAGCCTGTTTAAAATTTGAAAAAAAAAATTCCTATTAGTGTCTTTCCACTCGTATCCAGCTAAATAGTGGAAAAACACTATATAGGATAACCTAGAGGAGGGTTTTTTGGCCTTGCAGCGCCGTTTACGGCTGTCTGCACGGTCTCCGTGTGAGCCCAGCTCGCCCTGTAGTCTGTGTGCAGCCATAGCCGGTTGGATTCAGCTCAGGGTTCGTTACTGGCTCATACCTTGAGAAAAATTTTCCTTTTTTTCAAATAGTGCAGCCTGTTTAAAATTTGAAAAAAAAAATTCCTATTAGTGTCTTTCCACTCGTATCCAGCTAAATAGTGGAAAAACACTATAT
The DNA here is from genome assembly GCF_032444005.1 of Ranitomeya imitator. NCBI lineage: Eukaryota > Metazoa > Chordata > Amphibia > Anura > Dendrobatidae > Ranitomeya > Ranitomeya imitator. The sequence goes on along the minus strand of NC_091286.1, from coordinate 320,972,893 downwards.
AGGATAACCTAGAGGAGGGTTTTTTGGCCTTGCAGCGCCGTTTACGGCTGTCTGCACGGTCTCCGTGTGAGCCCAGCTCGCCCTGTAGTCTGTGTGCAGCCATAGCCGGTTGGATTCAGCTCAGGGTGCGTTACTGCCTCATACCTTGAAAAACAATTTCCTTTTTTTCAAATAGTGCAGCCAGTTTAAAATTTGAAAAAAAAAATTCCTATTAGTGTCTTTCCACTTGTATCCAGCTAAATAGTGGAAAAACACTATATAGGATAACCTAGAGGAGGGTTTCTTGGCCTTGCAGCGCCGTTTACGGCTGTCTGCACGGTCTCCGTGTGATTTAAACTAGCTCTGTAGCCCGATCTGCACCAAAAAAAAGGTTAAGTTCACCAAACACAACTTACACTTGTGTAGGCCACATTTGAAAAATAATAAAGTTTAGTCCACAATTTACAACATTAGTGTTTCTTACACCTGTTAGGAGGAGCATTACAGGAATAAGCACACTAAGGCCTTAGTACTTTTCTGCTTATCTTTATCTGTCAACCAAGATGAAGAGGGCAGGGAGTAAGGCACGTGGGCGTGGGCGCGGAGCAGGGAGAGGAGCAGGGAGAGGACGTGGTGATTCTGTGCCTGCTGCGGGCGCCGGTGACTCGTCGTCACTCAGTTTCAGCAGGGAACAGTCCTTCATGCGCAGCTTTGTCGGAGAGCGCCGTGCACCGCTGCTGCGTGAAGACCAAATTGAAGCCGTTGTCGGGTGGATGGCAGCTAACGCCTCGGCATCGACTTCAGTTAGTGCCACATCCTCTCAGGCACAGAGCACTGGAGAGCAGCCATCTGTCTCTTCACCACCTGCCAAATTGGCCAGGCAGTCAGAGAGCCCAGGACAGGAGCCGTCTCTACTTCTGTTCTCTGAATCTCTTGGCTTGGAAACAGGGGGCCAGCCAAGCAGCATTGGAGAAATGGAAGAAGAGGCAGTGTGCAGTGATGCCCAACACCTTTTTCTCTCTGACTCTGAAGAGGCAGGTGGGCCAGTGCCTCCGGTGACCACAGCGCAGTACGCATCTGATGATGAAACTCAGGTGCCGCTTTCTCGTGCGTACTGTGCTGCTGAGACTACCCAGGAGGAGCAGTTGGTGGCAGAGGGTAGTGGAGATGATGAGGTCCTTGACCCATCGTGGCGTGAGGAACAGGAAGGTGGTGGGAGCAGCTCAGAGGAAGAGCTTCCTCTTACGGGCCAAAGAGGGAGAGGGAGGGGGAAGACTGCGGAGCCTGTAGCCTCCACTTTGGCACCCGTTAGGAGCCTGTCTCTTTCCAAAGCCAAAAAGGGCGCTCCCAAGACTTGCAGTGCCTGGTCCTTTTTTGACACAGTTGCAGATGACATTTGTTTTGTCAAATGCAAGCTGTGTCATCATAAAGTAAAAAGAGGGAAAAATGTCAGCAACCTCAATACCACAAATATGTGGAAACATGTGCGGACCAGGCACGCGGTGGAGTTACAGAAACACACTGAAGATGTAGGCCAACCAACAGCGGCAGCTACCACCTCTTCAGCTCGTGTTGCCTCTTCCTCCAGCTCACGCACAGCTGGTTTGGCTTCCTCCCAGAGACCTTGTGTAATTCCACCCACAGCACCACCTTCCCAGTCATCCTCACACTCCCAGTCTACTCTACAGCCATCGGTAGTACAGGCATGGGAGAAAAGGCGGGCATTCTCGGCCAACCACCCCCGAGCACAGGCTCTGAATGCAGGCATTGCCAAACTGTTGTCCCTGGAAATGCTCTCGTTCAGGCTGGTGGAGACTGACAGCTTCCGTGACTTGATGGCATTGGCAGTCCCACAGTACAAGGTGCCCAGCCGCTTTTACTTCAGCAGGCAGGCTGTCCCTGCCCTGCACAGGCATGTTGAGGCAAACATAAAACATGCGCTACTGAACGCCGTCAGTAGCAAGGTCCACCTCACCACCGATGCGTGGACCAGTCAGCATGGACAGGGGCGATATGTTTCCCTCACTGCCCATTGGGTTAATGTTGTTGAGCCAGGTACAGATCGTGCGAGTGGCGCAGGACGTGTCCTGCCCACTCCAAGGATTGCAGGAATCCAGTCTGTACGCATCGACTCCTCCTCTTACACCAGTTCCTCTGATTCCTCTCTGCAGGATCCGTCACAGTCCACCCCCACATGGACCCGTGAACGTTTACCTATGACCGACATGAGCACAGCCGTGGCCAAACGTCAGCAGGCCGTCTTGAAACTAGTTTCATTGGGGCATCGAAGCCACACAGCGCAGGAGCTCTGGAATGCCATAAAGCAGGAGAGCGATGTGTGGTTACTGCCAGCGAATCTCCAGCCAGGCATGGTAGTGTGTGACAATGGCCGAAATCTGGTGGCAGCTTTGGCCCTTGGCAACCTCACTCACATCCCATGTCTGGCACATGTGCTCAATTTGGTTGTGCAGAGTTTTCTGAGGGACTATCCGGATCTTGATGCCCTGCTGCACAAGGTCCGCCTAGAGTGTGCTCACTTGCGGCGTTCCAGCTTGGCCAGATCCCGCATTGCTGCTCTGCAGCGCCGATTCCGCCTTCCGGAACACCGCATCATATGTGACCTACCTACCCGGTGGAATTCCACGTTACATATGTTGGAGCGGTTGTGTGAGCAGCAGCAAGCAGTTATGGAGTACCAGCTGCATCAGGCGCAAAGAAGTCGCAGTCAGCGCCGATCAGACTTCACAACCACAGAGTGGGCCACTATGAAGGACGTCTGCCAGGTTTTGCGTCCTTTTGATTATTCCACGCGGATGGCAAGTGCAGATGATGCACTAGTCAGCATGACTGTCCCCCTTATCTGCCTGCTTCAGCAAACTTTGCAAGGGTTAAGGGATGATGTGGTGGAAGAGGTGGAGGATGAGGAGTCACCTTTTCCATCAGCTTCTGGAGAGTCAGCGCCACGTGGTTCCTCACAAAGGGGTACGCAGGGGCCAATTTGTGAGGAGGATGAGGAGGAGTCAATGGAGGAGGAAGAGCTCCGTCCAGAGGAGGGAGCGACACAATTGTCCAGTGGTCAGTGTGTACAGCGAGGGTGGGGTGATGACGAGCGGGCAGAGATCATGTCTCAAGCAGGGGACAGCGTTTCTGGGCCGGTTGGCACTCTGCAGCACATGGTGGATTTCATGCTGCAGTGCCTGAGAAACGACCGCCGCATCGACCACATTCTCAACATGCCTGATTATTGGGTGTTCACCCTCCTCGATCCTCGCTACCGGGACAACGTCCAAAACCTCATCCCTGCGTTGACCCGGGAGCGTAAATTGCGGGAGTACCACGACACACTGGTGAATTCCATCATCTTCTCCTGTCCAACTGAGAGGAGTGCTGCTAGTGCTTTACAAAGCAGCTCAGTGCGTCGAGGCAGTGGGGGAGGCTCTGCCCAAAGAGGGAGCAGAAGCAGTGCCTCTGCCCAAGGCAAGCCCAGTATGGCACAACTCTGGCACACTTTTGTGTGCCCGCCCCAAATGTCTACACCATCACCGGCGGCTCCAGTCAGCAGGAGGCAACGGTTCCGTCAGATGGTGACAGACTACATGGCTTGCCCTCTTACTGTACTCCCAGACGGCTCTTCCCCGTTCAAGTTTTGGGTCTCTAAGCTGGATACATGGCCAGAGCTAAGCCAGTATGCATTGGAGGTGCTGGCTTGCCCTGCGGCTAGTGTCTTATCGGAACGTGTCTTTAGTGCCGCAGGTGGTGTACTAACAGACCGTCGCATGCGACTATCCTCCGATAACGTTGACCGGCTTACTTTCCTGAAAATGAACCAGGCCTGGATCTCGCAGGAATTTGCCACTCCTCTGCCTGATTAAGTAATTGGGTGTCATCCAGGTCTCCTGCTGTGTTCATCTTTCTACCACCTGAACTGCTATTCCTGGGCTCCAACACCGCCAGTTGCGGCTCAGAAGTGCAGGCTGCACAGTAAAAACATACGACCCAGTGTTATTGGGTTTCAGTAACGTCAGCTGATCCCCAGCTGTGTAGCCGGCAATGTGTCCTGCGACCGCCACGCTGGCACAACAACCTAAATGTAAGGGAACCTGTCCCCCCCCCCCCCCCCGTCGTTTGTTACTGAAAGAGCCATCTTGTGCAGCAGTAATGCTGCACAAGGAAAAGGTAGCTCTTTTTTTTTAGCTCTTTGCACACGCAGAACTTAACACTTATAAAATGTGTTCACTGATACCGTTATACCGTCCCGGAGCTGGGACTTTCCTTCGTAATGTGACGCAGCACAGCCGTCATTCCTACCCCCTTGGTGCCATGCGCTGCCTCCTCAGCGTTGTTTTAAGCTGTCACGGAGCCTGCGCTGTTCTGTTATCCCTTGGGCATGCCCTATTTGCGCTGCCTGTCTTCTGACATAATTTGGTGTCAGGCTGGCTGCGCCTGTGCGGCCGCGGTGCCCGAGATCCCGCCTCGCAGTGTCTTCTGATTGAGTCACACTGCGGGCCTGGGATCCATGGGCATGCGCAGTGCATATCTTCCCCTCGGGCTCTCGCTCATTTCCCTCCGCCTTCTTTAGACTGTGCGCCGTCAGCTGATCCCTAGCATGCCACGGCCGTGACACCGCACAGTCTGAAGAAGAGGGAAGGAGGGGAGTGAGAGTCGAGGTTATGCACTGTGCATGCCCATGGTTCCAAGGCCCGCAGTGGGATTACGTTAGATGAGACTGCGAGGTGGGATCTGGAGCAGCGTGGACGCACAGGCACTGACAGCCTGACACCAAATTATGTCAGAAGACAGGCAGCGCTAATTGGGCATGGCCAAGGGCTAACAGAACAGCGCAGGCTCCGTGGCAGCTTAAAACAACGCTGAGGAGGCAGCGCACGGCATCAAGGGGATAGGAATGACAGCTGTGCTGTGTCCCATTACGAAGGAAATTCGCACCTCCGGAACGGTTTAACGGTATAAAGGGACACATTTTTAGTGTTTACTTCGGTGTTTGCAAGGAGCATAATTAAAAGAGCAACCTTTTCCTTTTGCATCCTTAGTGCTGCACAACATGGCTCTTTCAGCTACAAACGTCTTGGGGGGGGGGGTTAAAGGTTTCCTTTCAACTTGCTCCAATCAGGCTTCGGCCTACACTCTGTTCCTCTGCTCCTCCTGCTGTCCCTGGGCTCTAACACCGCCAGTTGGTGCCTGGAAGTGCTGTGTGCACAGTCAACAGTCGCTCCTCTGTTATTGGGGTTCAGTAACGTCAGCTGATCCCCAGCTGTGTGTGCGGCAATACCTCCAATCTGCTCCTCCTGCTGTCCCTGGGCTCTAACACCGCCAGTTGGTGCCTGGAAGTGCTGTGTGCACAGTCAACAGTCGCTCCTCTGTTATTGGGGTTCAGTAACGTCAGCTGATCCCCAGCTGTGTATCCGGCAACGTGTCATGCGACCGCCACGCTGGCACAACTAAAATGTAAGGGGACCTGTCCCCCCCCCCCCCTAGGCGTTTGTTACTGAAAGAGCCACCATGTGCAGCACTAATACTGCACAAGGGAAAGGTCGCTCTTGAAATTATGCTCCTTGCAAACGCTGAACTACACACTCATGTAATGTGTCCCCTCACACCGTCCAACCGTCCCGGAGGTGGGACTTTCCTTTGTAATGTGACACAGCACAGCCGTCATTGCTACCCCCTTGGCACCGTGCGCTGCCTCCTTAGCGTTGTTTGATTCCGTCATGGACCCTGCGCTGTTATGTTATCCCTTGGCCATGCACAGTTTGCGCTGCCCGTCCTCTGACATCATTTGTTGTCGTCCTGGCTGCGCCTGTGCGTCCACGCTGCCCGAAATCACACCTCGCAGTGTCGTCTAATGTGATCCCACAGTGGGCCTGGTATCCATGGCCATGCGCAGTGCATATACTAGCCTCTCACTCCCCTTCTTCACGCTTCTTCAGACTAGGCGGCGTCAGCTGATCCCTAATAGCATGCCACGGCCGTGACGCCGCACAGTCTGAAGAAGCAGGAAGGAGGTGAGTGAGAGGCGATGATATGCACTGCGCATGCCCATGGATCCCTGGCCCGCAGTGGGACTACATTAGATGACACTGCAAGGTTGGATCTCGGGCAGCTTGGACGCACAGGCACTGCCAGCCTGACACCTACATGATGTCAGAAGACGGGCACCGCTAACTGTGCATGGCCAAGGGATAACATTACAGTGCGGGCTCCGTGACAGAACCAAACAACGTTGAGGAGGTGGTGCCCGGCACCAAGGGGGTTGGAATGACGGCTGTGCTGTGTCACATTACAAAGGAAAGTCCCACTTCCGGGATGGTTTGACGGTGTGAGGGGACACATTATATGAGTGTGTACTTCAGCGTTTGCAAGGAGCATAATTTTCGGAGCCACCATTTTCCATGTGCAGTATTACTGCTGTACAAGATGGCTCTTTCAGCAACAAATGCCTGGGGGGGGGGGTTAAAGGTTCCCTTTCAACTTGCTCCACTGCAGGCTTCGGCCTACACTCTGCTCCTCTTTGATTCCCTGGGTTTCAACACTGTCAGTTGCCACCTGGAAGTGTTGTCTACACAGAAAAAAACACTAGGTGATGTGTCAGTGGGGTTCAGCACCGCCAGCTGTTCCCCTGCTGTGTAGTCGGCAACGTGTCCAGCACAAGCCACGCTGGCACAACAGAACAAAAGCTGCCACCAGTGCAGGCTTCGGCCTACACTCTGCTCCTCTCCTCCTCCTGCTGACCCTGGGCTCAAACACCGCTAGTTTTTGCCCGGAAGTGCTAGCTGCACAGAGAAAAACACCAGCCAATGTGTTAGTGGGGTTCAGCAACGCCAGCTGTTCCCCTGCTGTGTAGCCGGCAACGTGACCTGCAAACGCCATGCAGGCACAGGAACTGAAATTAAAAGGGAACCTGGCCCCACCCCCCCAGGTGTTTCTATGTATAACAGCCACCTAGTACAGCAGTACTGCTGCATTTGTACAAGGTGGCTGACTTTTTCTCCTTGCCCACGTGGAACTCAACACGTACAAAATGTGTCTCATTGAGACCATTCCACTGTCCCTGAGGTGTGACTTTCCTTTGTAATGATACGCAGCACCCCCCTTGGTAGCGTTTCCCGTCTTTTGTCATCATGGTTAGCTGGCTGCGCCTGTGCATCCGCCCTGCTAGAAACAACGCCCCTCGTTGTCATATTTATTTTGTCAGCGAGGGTGTGGTTTATGGGCACGAGCAGTGCATATGTTCGCCTGTCTTAACTCATCTCCTTCCGCCTTCTTCAGACTGTGCGGCCTCCTGGCCGTGGTAGGCGATAAGGGATCAGCTGAGGCCGCCCAGTCTGGAGCAGGTGTAAGGACATGTGTAAGCGGCAAACCTATTTACTGCACAAGGCCACGAATCCCAGCCACGCAGTGTGATTTTTTGAAAACACACTGTGGGTCTGGGATTCATGTCCATCGCTAACCGCAACGGCCGACATGAAATGAGGTCAGAAGACAGGAAGCGCTCACAGCGCATGGCCAAGGGATCACAATAGCGCAGACTCCTGTACAGCAAATAACAACGCTCAGGAATCTGCGCCCAGTACCTAGGTGCAAATTTTGACACCTGTGCTGCGTCTCGTTAAAAAGACAAGTCACGCCTCCACAACTGTTTGACAGTATAATGGGCTAAATAGTGTACGTGTTTTAGTCAGCGTGTGCAAGGAGCAAAACAAATAGAGCAACCTTTTACTTGTGCAGCATTAATGCTGCACAAGGTGTGGCTCTTGTACCTTGCAACACCTGAGGGGGGGGTTAAAGGTAACCTTTGAAATTGGTTCAACTAGGCTTCGGCCTACACTCTGCTCCTCTACTCCTCCTGCTGACCCTGGGCTCAAACACCGCTAGTTTTTGCCCGGAAATGCTAGCTGCACAGAGAAAAACACCAGCCAATGTGTTAGTGGGGTTCAGCACCGCCAGCTGTTCCCCTGCTGTGTAGTCGGCAACGTGTCCAGCACAAGCCACGCTGGCACAACAGAACAAAAGCTGCCACCAGTGCAGGCTTCGGCCTACACTTTGCTCCTCTCCTCCTCCTGCTGACCCTGGGCTCAAACAACGCCAGTTTCTGCCCGGACATGCTAGCTGCACAGAGAAAAACACCAGCCAATGTGTTAGTGGGGTTCAGCACCGCCTGCTGTTCCCCCGCTGTGTAGCCGGCATCGTGTCCAGCACAAGCCACGCTGGCACAACCGACCAAAAGCTGCCACCAGTGCAGGCTTCGGCCTACACTTTGCTCCTCTCCTCCTCCTCCTGCTGACCCTGGGCTCTAACACCGCTAGTTTTTGCCCGGACATGCAATCTGCACAGAGAAAAACACCAGTCAATGTGTCAGTGGGGTTCAGCAACGCCAGCTGTTCCCCTGCTGTGTAGCTTGCAACGTGACCTGCAAACGCCACGCAGGCACATGAACTGAAATTGAAGGGAGCCTGCCCCCCACCCACAGGTGTTTCTATGTATATCAGCCACCTTGTACAGCAGTACTGCTGCATTTGTACAAGGTGGCTGACTTTTTCTCCTTGCCCACGTGGAACTCAACACGTACAAAATGTGTCTCATTACAGACCATTACAATGTCCCTGAGGTGTGACTTTCCTTTGTAATGACACGCAGCACCACCCTTGTTAGCGCTGCCCGTCTTTTGACATCATTGGTTAGCTGGCTGCGCCTGTGCATCTCCCCTGCTCGAAACAACGGCCCTCGGTGTCTTATTTTTTTGGACAGCGAGGGTGTGATTGATGGGCATGTGCAGTGCATATGTTTGCCTGTGTTCACTCATCTCCTTCCGCCTTCTTCAGACTGTGCGGCCTCCTGGCCGTGGTAGGCGATAAGGGATCAGCTGAGGCCGCCCAGTCTGGAGCAGGTGTAAGGACATGTGTAAGCGGCAAACCTATTTACTGCACAAGGCCACGAATCCCAGCCACGCAGTGTGATTTTTTGAAAACACACTGTGGGTCTGGGATTCATGTCCATCGCTAACCGCAACGGCCGACATGAAATGAGGTCAGAAGACAGGAAGCGCTCACAGCGCATGGCCAAGGGATCACAATAGCGCAGACTCCTGTACAGCAAATAACAACGCTCAGGAATCTGCGCCCAGTACCTAGGTGCAAATTTTGACACCTGTGCTGCGTCTCGTTAAAAAGACAAGTCACGCCTCCACAACTGTTTGACAGTATAATGGGCTAAATAGTGTACGTGTTTTAGTCAGCGTGTGCAAGGAGCAAAACAAATAGAGCAACCTTTCACTTGTGCAGCATTAATGCTGCACAAGGTGTGGCTCTTGTACCTTGCAACACCTGAGGGGGGGGTTAAAGGTAACCTTTGAAATTGGTTCAACTAGGCTTCGGCCTACACTCTGCTCCTCTACTCCTCCTGCTGACCCTGGGCTCAAACACCGCTAGTTTTTGCCAGGAAATGCTAGCTGCACAGAGAAAAACACCAGCCAATGTGTTAGTGGGGTTCAGCACCGCCAGCTGTTCCCCTGCTGTGTAGTCGGCAACGTGTCCAGCACAAGCCACGCTGGCACAACAGAACAAAAGCTGCCACCAGTGCAGGCTTCGGCCTACACTTTGCTCCTCTCCTCCTCCTGCTGACCCTGGGCTCTAACAACGCCAGTTTCTGCCCGGACATGCTAGCTGCACAGAGAAAAACACCAGCCAATGTGTTAGTGGGGTTCAGCACCGCCTGCTGTTCCCCCGCTGTGTAGCCGGCATCGTGTCCAGCACAAGCCACGCTGGCACAACCGACCAAAAGCTGCCACCAGTGCAGGCTTCGGCCTACACTTTGCTCCTCTCCTCCTCCTCCTGCTGACCCTGGGCTCTAACACCGCTAGTTTTTGCCCGGACATGCAATCTGCACAGAGAAAAACACCAGTCAATGTGTCAGTGGGGTTCAGCAACGCCAGCTGTTCCCCTGCTGTGTAGCTTGCAACGTGACCTGCAAACGCCACGCAGGCACATGAACTGAAATTGAAGGGAGCCTGCCCCCCACCCACAGGTGTTTCTATGTATATCAGCCACCTTGTACAGCAGTACTGCTGCATTTGTACAAGGTGGCTGACTTTTTCTCCTTGCCCACGTGGAACTCAACACGTACAAAATGTGTCTCATTACAGACCATTACAATGTCCCTGAGGTGTGACTTTCCTTTCTAATGACACGCAGCACCCCCATTGTTAGCGCTGCCCGTCTCCTGACATCATTGGTTGGCTGGCTGTGCCTGTGCGTCCCCCCTGCCCGACACAACGCCCCCCGTTGTCTCATATATTTTGACTGCGAGGGTGTGATTGATGGGCACGAGCAGTGCATATGTTCCCCTGTTTTCACTCCCCTCCTTCCGCCTTCTTCTGACTGTGCGGCCTCATGGCCGCGGCATGCGATAAGGGATCAGCTGAGGCCGCCCAGTCTGAAGCAGGTGTAAGGACATGTGTGAGCGGCGAACATATTTACTGCACAAGGCCACGAATCCCAGCACCGCAGTGTGACTTTAGGAAAAGCCACTGTGGGTCTGGGATTTATGGCCATCGTTAACCGCACCGGCCAACATGAAATGAGGTCATGAGACGGCCTGCACTAACAGGGTATTGCCAAGGGATAACACAAGAGCGCAGTTTCCTGTACTGCAAATAACAACGGTAAGGAATCTGCGCACAGCACCTAGGTGTAAATTTGTACACCTGTGCTGCGTCTCCTTAAAAAGACTAGTAGTCACGCCTCCACTACTGTTTGACAGTATAATGGGCTAAATAGTGTACGTGTTTAATTCAGCGTGTGCAAGGAGCAAAATTAAATAGAGCAACCTTTGACTTGTGCATCATTAATGCTGTTCAAGGTGTGGCTCTTGTACCTTGCAACACCTGAGGGGGGGGGTTAAAGGTAACCTTTGAAATTGGTTCAACTAGGCTTCGGCCTACACTCTGCTCCTCTACTCCTCCTGCTGACCCTGGGCTCAAACACCGCTAGTTTTTGCCCGGAACGGCTAGCTGCACAGAGAAAAACACCAGCCAATGTGTTAGTGGGGTTCAGCAACGCCAGCTGTTCCCCTGCTGTGTAGTCGGCAACGTGTCCAGCACAAGCCACGCTGGCACAACTGACCAAAAGCTGCCACCAGTGCAGGCTTCGGCCTACACTTTGCTCCTCTCCTCCTCCTGCTGACCCTGGGCTCAAACAACGCCAGTTTCTGCCCGGACATGCTAGCTGCACAGAGATAAACACCAGCCAATGTGTTAGTGGGGTTCAGCACCGCCAGCTGTTCCCCTGCTGTGTAGCTGGCAACGTGTCCTGCAAACGCCACGCAGGCACATGAACTGAAATTGAAGGGAGCCTGCCCCCCACTACCCCAGGTGTTTCTATGTATAACAGCCACCTTGTACAGCAGTACTGCTGCATTTGTACAAGGTGGCTGACTTTTTCTCCTTGCACACGTGGAACTCAACAAGTACAAAATGTGTCTCATTACAGACCATTACAATGTCCCTGAGGTGTGACTTTCCTTTTTAATGACACGCAGCACCCCCATTGTTAGCGCTGCCCGTCTCCTGACATCATTGGTTGGCTGGCTGTGCCTGTGCGTCCCCCTGCCCGACACAACGCCCCCCGTTGTCTCATATATTTTGACTGCGAGGGTGTGATTGATGGGCACGAGCAGTGCATATGTTCCCCTGTCTTCACTCCCCTCCTTCCGCCTTCTTCTGACTGTGCGGCCTCATGGCCGCGGCATGCGATAAGGGATCAGCTGAGGCCGCCCAGTCTGAAGCAGGTGTAAGGACATGTGTGAGCGGCGAACATATTTACTGCACAAGGCCACGAATCCCAGCACCGCAGTGTGACTTTATGAAAAGCCACTGTGGGTCTGGGATTTATGGCCATCGTTAACCGCAGCGGCCAACATGAAATGAGGTCATGAGACGGCCTGCACTAACAGGGTATTGCCAAGGGATAACACAAGAGCGCAGTTTCCTGTACTGCAAATAACAACGGTAAGGAATCTGCGCACAGCACCTAGGTGTAAATTTGTACACCTGTGCTGCGTCACCTTAAAAAGACTAGTAGTCACGCCTCCACTACTGTTTGACAGTATAATGGGCTAAATAGTGTACGTGTTTAATTCAGCGTGTGCAAGGAGCAAAATTAAATAGAGCAACCTTTGACTTGTGCATCATTAATGCTGTTCAAGGTGTGGCTCTTGTACCTTGCAACACCTGAGGGGGGGGGTTAAAGGTAACCTTTGAAATTGGTTCAACTAGGCTTCGGCCTACACTCTGCTCCTCTACTCCTCCTGCTGACCCTGGGCTCAAACACCGCTAGTTTTTGCCCGGAAATGCTAGCTGCACAGAGAAAAACACCAGCCAATGTGTTAGTGGGGTTCAGCACCGCCAGCTGTTCCCCCGCTGTGTAGCCGGCATCGTGTCCAGCACAAGCCACGCTGGCACAACCGACCAAAAGCTGCCACCAGTGCAGGCTTCGGCCTACACTTTGCTCCTCTCCTCCTCCTCCTGCTGACCCTGGGCTCTAACACCGCTAGTTTTTGCCCGGACATGCAATCTGCACAGAGAAAAACACCAGTCAATGTGTCAGTGGGGTTCAGCAACGCCAGCTGTTCCCCTGCTGTGTAGCTTGCAACGTGACCTGCAAACGCCACGCAGGCACATGAACTGAAATTGAAGGGAGCCTGCCCCCCACCCACAGGTGTTTCTATGTATAACAGCCACCTTGTACAGCAGTACTGCTGCATTTGTACAAGGTGGCTGACTTTTTCTCCTTGCCCACGTGGAACTCAACACGTAGAAAATGTTTCTCATTAGAGACCATTACAATGTCCCTGAGGTGTGACTTTCCTTTGTAATGACACGCAGCACCACCCTTGTTAGCGCTGCCCGTCTTTTGACATCATTGGTTAGCTGGCTGCGCCTGTGCATCTCCCCTGCTCGAAACAACGCCCCTCGGTGTCTTATTTTTTTGGACAGCGAGGGTGTGATTGATGGGCATGTGCAGTGCATATGTTTGCCTGTGTTCACTCATCTCCTTCCGCCTTCTTCAGACTGGGTGTCCTCATGGCCTCGGCAGGCGATAAGGGATCAGATGAGGCCGTCCAGTCTGAAGCAGGTGTAAGGACATGTGTGAGCGGCAAACATATTTACTGCACCAGGGCACGAATCCCAGCACCGCAGTGTGATTTTTTAAAAACACACTGTGGGTCTGGGATTCATGTCCATCGCTAACCGCAACGGCCAACATGAAATGAGGTCATAAGACAGGAAGCGCTCACAGCGCATGGCCAAAGGATCACAAGAGCGCAGACTCCTGTACAGCAACTAACAACGCTCAGGAAGCTGCGCCCATGCAAAAAGGTGTTGTTTTCGACACCTGTGCTGCTTTTCTTTAAAAAGACAAGTCACGCCTCCACTACTGTTAAACAGTATAATGGGCTAAATAGTCTACGTGTTGCATTCAGCTTGTGCAAGTAGACAAATTAATAGAGCAACCTTTTACTTGTGCAGCATTAATGCTGCAGAAGGAGTGGCTCTTGTTCTTTGTAACACCTGAGGGGGGGTTAAAGGTAACCTTTGAAATTGGTTCAACTAGGCTTCGGCCTACACTCTGCTCCTCTCCTCCTCCTGCTGACCCTGGGCTCTAACAACGCTAGTTTTTGCCCGGAAATGCTAGCTGCACAGAGAAAAACACCAGCCAATGTGTTAGTGGGGTTCAGCAACGCCAGCTGTTCCCCCGCTGTGTAGCCGGCATCGTGTCCAGCACAAGCCACGCTGGCACAACCGACCAAAAGCTGCCACCAGTGCAGGCTTCGGCCTACACTTTGCTCCTCTCCTCCTCCTCCTGCTGACCCTGGGCTCAAACACCGCTAGTTTTTGCCCGGAAATGCTAGCTGCACAGAGAAAAACACCAGCCAATGTGTTAGTGGGGTTCAGCAACGCCAGCTGTTCCCCCGCTGTGTAGCCGGCATCGTGTCCAGCACAAGCCACGCTGGCACAACCGACCAAAAGCTGCCACCAGTGCAGGCTTCGGCCTACACTTTGCTCCTCTCCTCCTCCTCCTGCTGACCCTGGGCTCAAACACCGCTAGTTTTTGCCCGGAAATGCTAGCTGCACAGAGAAAAACACCAGCCAATGTGTTAGTGGGGTTCAGCACCGCCAGCTGTTCCCCTGCTGTGCAGCTTGCAACGTGACCTGCAAACGCCACGCAGGCACATGAACTGAAATTGAAGGGAGCCTGGCCCCCACCCCCAGGTGTTTCTATGTATAACAGCCACCTTGTACAGCAGTACTGCTGCATTTGTACAAGGTGGCTGATGTTTTCTCCTTGCCCACGTGGAACTCAACACGTACAAAATGTGTCTCTTTGAGACCATTCCACTGTCCCTGAGGTGTGACTTTCCTTTCTAATGATACGCAGCACCCCCCTTGGTAGCGCTTCCCGTCTTCTGACATCATTGGTTGGCTACTTGCGCCTGTTCGTCCGCCCTGCCTGAATAAAATGCTCCTCGTTGTCTTAATTATTTTGACTGCGAGGGTGTGATTGATGGGCACGAGCAGTGCATATCTTCGCCTGTCTTAACTCATCTCCTTCAGCCTTCTTCAGACTGTGCAGCCTCATGGCCGCGGCATGCGAGAAGGGATCAGCAGAGGCCGCCCAGTCTGAAGCAGGTGTAAGGACGTGTGTGAGCGGCCAAAATATTTACTGCTCAAGGCCACGAATCCCAGCACCGCAGTGTGGCTTTATGAAAAGACACTGTGGGTCTGGGATTTATGGCCATCGTTAACCGCACCGGCCAACATGAAATGATGTCATAAGATGGGCAGCGCTAACAGGGCATTGCCAAGGGATAACACAAGAGCGCAGACTCCTGTACAGCAAATAACAACGCTCAGGAAGCTGCTCCAAGCACCAAGGCGTTATTTTGGACACCTGTGCTGCGTCTCATCAAAAAACCAAGTCACGCATCCACTACAGTTTGACTGTAGAATGGGGTAAATTGTGTATGTCTTTCATTCAGCGTGTGCAAGTAGACAAATTAATAGAGCAACCTTTCACTTGTGCAGCATTAATACTGCACAAGGTGTGTCTCTTGTACTTTGTAACACCTGAGGGGGGGGTTAAAGGTTTCCTTTGAAATTGGTTCAACTAAGCTTCGGCCTACACTCTGCTCCTCTCCTCCTCCTCCTGCTTCAACACGGGCTCTAACATCGCTAGTTTTTGCCCGCAAGTGCTAGCTGCACAGAGAAAAACACACGCCATTGTGTTAGTGGGGTTCAGCAACGCCAGCTGTTCCCCCAGTGTGTAGCCGGCAAAGTGTCCTGCAAACGCAACGCAGACACAAAGCTGCCTCCAGTGCAGGCTTCGGCCTACACTCATCTCCCCCTGCTTACCCTTTGCTCCAACACCGCTAGTTGGGGCTCTAGGAAGACAATCTTTAATAGGCAAGGCAACGCATCCGTGTTCCAGCACCGCCAGCTGGTTCTCGGCAGTGTTCTTGTCACAGGTACTCCCTCGTGCCAAGCCTGGTTTCAGCACCGTCAGCTGTTTCCGGGTTGTGTCAACTTCACTGAGACGCCTATGCTTGCCCCGTCGTGGTGCGGTCGAGTTAGCCAACTCCAGGGTGCCTCCAGTTTAGGAGCTTCCTATGTGGGCTGCGTGAACTGGTAGTCAAGGCTGGTTCTGTAGTGCCAGTAGGCCCAGCTCCCCCTGTAGGACTGTTGGGGTTCGGTAACTGCGGCTGCCTCGCGGCCTAGCTGTTCTCTCCTCTCCTGTGGACCTTCGGGTCCACCACCTGGTTCCAGCACCGTCAGCTGGTTCCGGGCCGAGCCTTTGGCTTAGGTGCCTCCTCCTGGGTATCCGAGTTCCGCCAACGCCAGGCGGTCCTTGGTAGTGCTTTTAAGCGCGGGCACCTACAGCTTAGGAACCGGGTTCCAGCACCGTCAGCTGGTCCTCGGTCGTGCCATTGGCTCTTGCACACTGGGGCAACGCATCCGGGTTCCAGCACCGCCAGCTGGTTCTCGGCAGTGTTTTTGTCACAGGTACTCCCTCGTGCCAAGCCTGGTTTCAGCACCGTCAGCTGTTTCCGGGTTGTGTCAAGCTCACTGAGACACCTATGCTTGCCTCGTCGTGGTGCGGTCGGGTTAGCCAACTCCAGGGTGCCTCCAGTTTAGGAGCTTCCTATGTGGGCTGCGTGAACTGGTAGTCAAGGCTGGTTCTGTAGTGCCAGTAGGCCCAGCTCCCCCTGTAGGACTGTTGGGGTTCGGTAACTGCGGCTGCCTCGCGGCCTAGCTGTTCTCTCCTCTCCTGTGGACCTTCGGGTCCACCACCTGGTTCCAGCACCGTCAGCTGGTTCCGGGCCGAGCCTTTTGCTTAGGTGCCTCCTCCTGGGTATCCGAGTTCCGCCAACGCCAGGCGGTCCTTGGTAGTGCTTTTAAGCGCGGGCACCTACAGCTTAGTAACCGGGTTCCAGCACCGTCAGCTGGTCCTCGGTCGTGCCATTGGCTCTTGCACACTGGGGCAACGCATCCGGGTTCCAGCACCGCCAGCTGGTTCTCGGCAGTGTTTTTGTCACAGGTACTCCCTCGTGCCAAGCCTGGTTTCAGCACCGTCAGCTGTTTCCGGGTTGTGTCAAGCTCACTGAGACACCTATGCTTGCCTCGTCGTGGTGCGGTCGGGTTAGCCAACTCCAGGGTGCCTCCAGTTTAGGAGCTTCCTATGTGGGCTGCGTGAACTGGTAGTCAAGGCTGGTTCTGTAGTGCCAGTAGGCCCAGCTCCCCCTGTAGGACTGTTGGGGTTCGGTAACTGCGGCTGCCTCGCGGCCTAGCTGTTCTCTCCTCTCCTGTGGACCTTCGGGTCCACCACCTGGTTCCAGCACCGTCAGCTGGTTCCGGGCCGAGCCTTTGGCTTAGGTGCCTCCTCCTGGGTATCCGAGTTCCGCCAACGCCAGGCGGTCCTTGGTAGTGCTTTTAAGCGCGGGCACCTACAGCTTAGTAACCGGGTTCCAGCACCGTCAGCTGGTCCTCGGTCGTGCCATTGGCTCTTGCACACTGGGGCAACGCATCCGGGTTCCAGCACCGCCAGCTGGTTCTCGGCAGTGTTTTTGTCACAGGTACTCCCTCGTGCCAAGCCTGGTTTCAGCACCGTCAGCTGTTTCCGGGTTGTGTCAAGCTCACTGAGACACCTATGCTTGCCTCGTCGTGGTGCGGTCGGGTTAGCCAACTCCAGGGTGCCTCCAGTTTAGGAGCTTCCTATGTGGGCTGCGTGAACTGGTAGTCAAGGCTGGTTCTGTAGTGCCAGTAGGCCCAGCTCCCCCTGTAGGACTGTTGGGGTTCGGTAACTGCGGCTGCCTCGCGGCCTAGCTGTTCTCTCCTCTCCTGTGGACCTTCGGGTCCACCACCTGGTTCCAGCACCGTCAGCTGGTTCCGGGCCGAGCCTTTGGCTTAGGTGCCTCCTCCTGGGTATCCGAGTTCCGCCAACGCCAGGCGGTCCTTGGTAGTGCTTTTAAGCGCGGGCACCTACAGCTTAGTAACCGGGTTCCAGCACCGTCAGCTGGTCCTCGGTCGTGCCATTGGCTCTTGCACACTGGGGCAACGCATCCGGGTTCCAGCACCGCCAGCTGGTTCTCGGCAGTGTTCTTGTCACAGGTACTCCCTCGTGCCAAGCCTGGTTTCAGCACCGTCAGCTGTTTCCGGGTTGTGTCAAGCTCACTGAGACACCTATGCTTGCCTCGTCGTGGTGCGGTCGGGTTAGCCAACTCCAGGGTGCCTCCAGTTTAGGAGCTTCCTATGTGGGCTGCGTGAACTGGTAGTCAAGGCTGGTTCTGTAGTGCCAGTAGGCCCAGCTCCCCCTGTAGGACTGTTGGGGTTCGGTAACTGCGGCTGCCTCGCGGCCTAGCTGTTCTCTCCTCTCCTGTGGACCTTCGGGTCCACCACCTGGTTCCAGCACCGTCAGCTGGTTCCGGGCCGAGCCTTTGGCTTAGGTGCCTCCTCCTGGGTATCCGAGTTCCGCCAACGCCAGGCGGTCCTTGGTAGTGCTTTTAAGCGCGGGCACCTACAGCTTAGGAACCGGGTTCCAGCACCGTCAGCTGGTCCTCGGTCGTGCCATTGGCTCTTGCACACTGGGGCAACGCATCCGGGTTCCAGCACCGCCAGCTGGTTCTCGGCAGTGTTTTTGTCACAGGTACTCCCTCGTGCCAAGCCTGGTTTCAGCACCGTCAGCTGTTTCCGGGTTGTGTCAAGCTCACTGAGACACCTATGCTTGCCTCGTCGTGGTGCGGTCGGGTTAGCCAACTCCAGGGTGCCTCCAGTTTAGGAGCTTCCTATGTGGGCTGCGTGAACTGGTAGTCAAGGCTGGTTCTGTAGTGCCAGTAGGCCCAGCTCCCCCTGTAGGACTGTTGGGGTTCGGTAACTGCGGCTGCCTCGCGGCCTAGCTGTTCTCTCCTCTCCTGTGGACCTTCGGGTCCACCACCTGGTTCCAGCACCGTCAGCTGGTTCCGGGCCGAGCCTTTGGCTTAGGTGCCTCCTCCTGGGTATCCGAGTTCCGCCAACGCCAGGCGGTCCTTGGTAGTGCTTTTAAGCGCGGGCACCTACAGCTTAGTAACCGGGTTCCAGCACCGTCAGCTGGTCCTCGGTCGTGCCATTGGCTCTTGCACACTGGGGCAACGCATCCGGGTTCCAGCACCGCCAGCTGGTTCTCGGCAGTGTTCTTGTCACAGGTACTCCCTCGTGCCAAGCCTGGTTTCAGCACCGTCAGCTGTTTCCGGGTTGTGTCAAGCTCACTGAGACACCTATGCTTGCCTCGTCGTGGTGCGGTCGGGTTAGCCAACTCCAGGGTGCCTCCAGTTTAGGAGCTTCCTATGTGGGCTGCGTGAACTGGTAGTCAAGGCTGGTTCTGTAGTGCCAGTAGGCCCAGCTCCCCCTGTAGGACTGTTGGGGTTCGGTAACTGCGGCTGCCTCGCGGCCTAGCTGTTCTCTCCTCTCCTGTGGGCCTTGGGGTCCACCACCTGGTTCCAGCACCGTCAGCTGGTTCCGGGCCGAGCCTTTGGCTTAGGTGCCTCCTCCTGGGTATCCGAGTTCCGCCAACGCCAGGCGGTCCTTGGTAGTGCTTTTAAGCGCGGGCACCTACAGCTTAGTAACCGGGTTCCAGCACCGTCAGCTGGTCCTCGGTCGTGCCATTGGCTCTTGCACACTGGGGCAACGCATCCGGGTTCCAGCACCGCCAGCTGGTTCTCGGCAGTGTTTTTGTCACAGGTACTCCCTCGTGCCAAGCCTGGTTTCAGCACCGTCAGCTGTTTCCGGGTTGTGTCAAGCTCACTGAGACACCTATGCTTGCCTCGTCGTGGTGCGGTCGGGTTAGCCAACTCCAGGGTGCCTCCAGTTTAGGAGCTTCCTATGTGGGCTGCGTGAACTGGTAGTCAAGGCTGGTTCTGTAGTGCCAGTAGGCCCAGCTCCCCCTGTAGGACTGTTGGGGTTCGGTAACTGCGGCTGCCTCGCGGCCTAGCTGTTCTCTCCTCTCCTGTGGGCCTTGGGGTCCACCACCTGGTTCCAGCACCGTCAGCTGGTTCCGGGCCGAGCCTTTGGCTTAGGTGCCTCCTCCTGGGTATCCGAGTTCCGCCAACGCCAGGCGGTCCTTGGTAGTGCTTTTAAGCGCGGGCACCTACAGCTTAGTAACCGGGTTCCAGCACCGTCAGCTGGTCCTCGGTCGTGCCATTGGCTCTTGCACACTGGGGCAACGCATCCGGGTTCCAGCACCGCCAGCTGGTTCTCGGCAGTGTTTTTGTCACAGGTACTCCCTCGTGCCAAGCCTGGTTTCAGCACCGTCAGCTGTTTCCGGGTTGTGTCAAGCTCACTGAGACACCTATGCTTGCCTCGTCGTGGTGCGGTCGGGTTAGCCAACTCCAGGGTGCCTCCAGTTTAGGAGCTTCCTATGTGGGCTGCGTGAACTGGTAGTCAAGGCTGGTTCTGTAGTGCCAGTAGGCCCAGCTCCCCCTGTAGGACTGTTGGGGTTCGGTAACTGCGGCTGCCTCGCGGCCTAGCTGTTCTCTCCTCTCCTGTGGACCTTCGGGTCCACCACCTGGTTCCAGCACCGTCAGCTGGTTCCGGGCCGAGCCTTTGGCTTAGGTGCCTCCTCCTGGGTATCCGAGTTCCGCCAACGCCAGGCGGTCCTTGGTAGTGCTTTTAAGCGCGGGCACCTACAGCTTAGTAACCGGGTTCCAGCACCGTCAGCTGGTCCTCGGTCGTGCCATTGGCTCTTGCACACTGGGGCAACGCATCCGGGTTCCAGCACCGCCAGCTGGTTCTCGGCAGTGTTTTTGTCACAGGTACTCCCTCGTGCCAAGCCTGGTTTCAGCACCGTCAGCTGTTTCCGGGTTGTGTCAAGCTCACTGAGACACCTATGCTTGCCTCGTCGTGGTGCGGTCGGGTTAGCCAACTCCAGGGTGCCTCCAGTTTAGGAGCTTCCTATGTGGGCTGCGTGAACTGGTAGTCAAGGCTGGTTCTGTAGTGCCAGTAGGCCCAGCTCCCCCTGTAGGACTGTTGGGGTTCGGTAACTGCGGCTGCCTCGCGGCCTAGCTGTTCTCTCCTCTCCTGTGGACCTTCGGGTCCACCACCTGGTTCCAGCACCGTCAGCTGGTTCCGGGCCGAGCCTTTGGCTTAGGTGCCTCCTCCTGGGTATCCGAGTTCCGCCAACGCCAGGCGGTCCTTGGTAGTGCTTTTAAGCGCGGGCACCTACAGCTTAGTAACCGGGTTCCAGCACCGTCAGCTGGTCCTCGGTCGTGCCATTGGCTCTTGCACACTGGGGCAACGCATCCGGGTTCCAGCACCGCCAGCTGGTTCTCGGCAGTGTTTTTGTCACAGGTACTCCCTCGTGCCAAGCCTGGTTTCAGCACCGTCAGCTGTTTCCGGGTTGTGTCAAGCTCACTGAGACACCTATGCTTGCCTCGTCGTGGTGCGGTCGGGTTAGCCAACTCCAGGGTGCCTCCAGTTTAGGAGCTTCCTATGTGGGCTGCGTGAACTGGTAGTCAAGGCTGGTTCTGTAGTGCCAGTAGGCCCAGCTCCCCCTGTAGGACTGTTGGGGTTCAGTAACTGCGGCTGCCTCGCGGCCTAGCTGTTCTCTCCTCTCCTGTGGACCTTCGGGTCCACCACCTGGTTCCAGCACCGTCAGCTGGTTCCGGGCCGAGCCTTTGGCTTAGGTGCCTCCTCCTGGGTATCCGAGTTCCGCCAACGCCAGGCGGTCCTTGGTAGTGCTTTTAAGCGCGGGCACCTACAGCTTAGTAACCGGGTTCCAGCACCGTCAGCTGGTCCTCGGTCGTGCCATTGGCTCTTGCACACTGGGGCAACGCATCCGGGTTCCAGCACCGCCAGCTGGTTCTCGGCAGTGTTTTTGTCACAGGTACTCCCTCGTGCCAAGCCTGGTTTCAGCACCGTCAGCTGTTTCCGGGTTGTGTCAAGCTCACTGAGACACCTATGCTTGCCTCGTCGTGGTGCGGTCGGGTTAGCCAACTCCAGGGTGCCTCCAGTTTAGGAGCTTCCTATGTGGGCTGCGTGAACTGGTAGTCAAGGCTGGTTCTGTAGTGCCAGTAGGCCCAGCTCCCCCTGTAGGACTGTTGGGGTTCGGTAACTGCGGCTGCCTCGCGGCCTAGCTGTTCTCTCCTCTCCTGTGGACCTTCGGGTCCACCACCTGGTTCCAGCACCGTCAGCTGGTTCCGGGCCGAGCCTTTGGCTTAGGTGCCTCCTCCTGGGTATCCGAGTTCCGCCAACGCCAGGCGGTCCTTGGTAGTGCTTTTAAGCGCGGGCACCTACAGCTTAGTAACCGGGTTCCAGCACCGTCAGCTGGTCCTCGGTCGTGCCATTGGCTCTTGCACACTGGGGCAACGCATCCGGGTTCCAGCACCGCCAGCTGGTTCTCGGCAGTGTTTTTGTCACAGGTACTCCCTCGTGCCAAGCCTGGTTTCAGCACCGTCAGCTGTTTCCGGGTTGTGTCAAGCTCACTGAGACACCTATGCTTGCCTCGTCGTGGTGCGGTCGGGTTAGCCAACTCCAGGGTGCCTCCAGTTTAGGAGCTTCCTATGTGGGCTGCGTGAACTGGTAGTCAAGGCTGGTTCTGTAGTGCCAGTAGGCCCAGCTCCCCCTGTAGGACTGTTGGGGTTCGGTAACTGCGGCTGCCTCGCGGCCTAGCTGTTCTCTCCTCTCCTGTGGACCTTCGGGTCCACCACCTGGTTCCAGCACCGTCAGCTGGTTCCGGGCCGAGCCTTTGGCTTAGGTGCCTCCTCCTGGGTATCCGAGTTCCGCCAACGCCAGGCGGTCCTTGGTAGTGCTTTTAAGCGCGGGCACCTACAGCTTAGTAACCGGGTTCCAGCACCGTCAGCTGGTCCTCGGTCGTGCCATTGGCTCTTGCACACTGGGGCAACGCATCCGGGTTCCAGCACCGCCAGCTGGTTCTCGGCAGTGTTTTTGTCACAGGTACTCCCTCGTGCCAAGCCTGGTTTCAGCACCGTCAGCTGTTTCCGGGTTGTGTCAAGCTCACTGAGACACCTATGCTTGCCTCGTCGTGGTGCGGTCGGGTTAGCCAACTCCAGGGTGCCTCCAGTTTAGGAGCTTCCTATGTGGGCTGCGTGAACTGGTAGTCAAGGCTGGTTCTGTAGTGCCAGTAGGCCCAGCTCCCCCTGTAGGACTGTTGGGGTTCGGTAACTGCGGCTGCCTCGCGGCCTAGCTGTTCTCTCCTCTCCTGTGGACCTTCGGGTCCACCACCTGGTTCCAGCACCGTCAGCTGGTTCCGGGCCGAGCCTTTGGCTTAGGTGCCTCCTCCTGGGTATCCGAGTTCCGCCAACGCCAGGCGGTCCTTGGTAGTGCTTTTAAGCGCGGGCACCTACAGCTTAGTAACCGGGTTCCAGCACCGTCAGCTGGTCCTCGGTCGTGCCATTGGCTCTTGCACACTGGGGCAACGCATCCGGGTTCCAGCACCGCCAGCTGGTTCTCGGCAGTGTTTTTGTCACAGGTACTCCCTCGTGCCAAGCCTGGTTTCAGCACCGTCAGCTGTTTCCGGGTTGTGTCAAGCTCACTGAGACACCTATGCTTGCCTCGTCGTGGTGCGGTCGGGTTAGCCAACTCCAGGGTGCCTCCAGTTTAGGAGCTTCCTATGTGGGCTGCGTGAACTGGTAGTCAAGGCTGGTTCTGTAGTGCCAGTAGGCCCAGCTCCCCCTGTAGGACTGTTGGGGTTCGGTAACTGCGGCTGCCTCGCGGCCTAGCTGTTCTCTCCTCTCCTGTGGACCTTCGGGTCCACCACCTGGTTCCAGCACCGTCAGCTGGTTCCGGGCCAAGCCTTTGGCTTAGGTGCCTCCTCCTGGGTATCCGAGTTCCGCCAACGCCAGGCGGTCCTTGGTAGTGCTTTTAAGCGCGGGCACCTACAGCTTAGTAACCGGGTTCCAGCACCGTCAGCTGGTCCTCGGTCGTGCCATTGGCTCTTGCACACTGGGGCAACGCATCCGGGTTCCAGCACCGCCAGCTGGTTCTCGGCAGTGTTTTTGTCACAGGTACTCCCTCGTGCCAAGCCTGGTTTCAGCACCGTCAGCTGTTTCCGGGTTGTGTCAAGCTCACTGAGACACCTATGCTTGCCTCGTCGTGGTGCGGTCGGGTTAGCCAACTCCAGGGTGCCTCCAGTTTAGGAGCTTCCTATGTGGGCTGCGTGAACTGGTAGTCAAGGCTGGTTCTGTAGTGCCAGTAGGCCCAGCTCCCCCTGTAGGACTGTTGGGGTTCGGTAACTGCGGCTGCCTCGCGGCCTAGCTGTTCTCTCCTCTCCTGTGGACCTTCGGGTCCACCACCTGGTTCCAGCACCGTCAGCTGGTTCCGGGCCGAGCCTTTGGCTTAGGTGCCTCCTCCTGGGTATCCGAGTTCCGCCAACGCCAGGCGGTCCTTGGTAGTGCTTTTAAGCGCGGGCACCTACAGCTTAGTAACCGGGTTCCAGCACCGTCAGCTGGTCCTCGGTCGTGCCATTGGCTCTTGCACACTGGGGCAACGCATCCGGGTTCCAGCACCGCCAGCTGGTTCTCGGCAGTGTTTTTGTCACAGGTACTCCCTCGTGCCAAGCCTGGTTTCAGCACCGTCAGCTGTTTCCGGGTTGTGTCAAGCTCACTGAGACACCTATGCTTGCCTCGTCGTGGTGCGGTCGGGTTAGCCAACTCCAGGGTGCCTCCAGTTTAGGAGCTTCCTATGTGGGCTGCGTGAACTGGTAGTCAAGGCTGGTTCTGTAGTGCCAGTAGGCCCAGCTCCCCCTGTAGGACTGTTGGGGTTCGGTAACTGCGGCTGCCTCGCGGCCTAGCTGTTCTCTCCTCTCCTGTGGACCTTCGGGTCCACCACCTGGTTCCAGCACCGTCAGCTGGTTCCGGGCCGAGCCTTTGGCTTAGGTGCCTCCTCCTGGGTATCCGAGTTCCGCCAACGCCAGGCGGTCCTTGGTAGTGCTTTTAAGCGCGGGCACCTACAGCTTAGGAACCGGGTTCCAGCACCGTCAGCTGGTCCTCGGTCGTGCCATTGGCTCTTGCACACTGGGGCAACGCATCCGGGTTCCAGCACCGCCAGCTGGTTCTCGGCAGTGTTTTTGTCACAGGTACTCCCTCGTGCCAAGCCTGGTTTCAGCACCGTCAGCTGTTTCCGGGTTGTGTCAAGCTCACTGAGACACCTATGCTTGCCTCGTCGTGGTGCGGTCGGGTTAGCCAACTCCAGGGTGCCTCCAGTTTAGGAGCTTCCTATGTGGGCTGCGTGAACTGGTAGTCAAGGCTGGTTCTGTAGTGCCAGTAGGCCCAGCTCCCCCTGTAGGACTGTTGGGGTTCGGTAACTGCGGCTGCCTCGCGGCCTAGCTGTTCTCTCCTCTCCTGTGGACCTTCGGGTCCACCACCTGGTTCCAGCACCGTCAGCTGGTTCCGGGCCGAGCCTTTGGCTTAGGTGCCTCCTCCTGGGTATCCGAGTTCCGCCAACGCCAGGCGGTCCTTGGTAGTGCTTTTAAGCGCGGGCACCTACAGCTTAGTAACCGGGTTCCAGCACCGTCAGCTGGTCCTCGGTCGTGCCATTGGCTCTTGCACACTGGGGCAACGCATCCGGGTTCCAGCACCGCCAGCTGGTTCTCGGCAGTGTTCTTGTCACAGGTACTCCCTCGTGCCAAGCCTGGTTTCAGCACCGTCAGCTGTTTCCGGGTTGTGTCAAGCTCACTGAGACACCTATGCTTGCCTCGTCGTGGTGCGGTCGGGTTAGCCAACTCCAGGGTGCCTCCAGTTTAGGAGCTTCCTATGTGGGCTGCGTGAACTGGTAGTCAAGGCTGGTTCTGTAGTGCCAGTAGGCCCAGCTCCCCCTGTAGGACTGTTGGGGTTCGGTAACTGCGGCTGCCTCGCGGCCTAGCTGTTCTCTCCTCTCCTGTGGGCCTTGGGGTCCACCACCTGGTTCCAGCACCGTCAGCTGGTTCCGGGCCGAGCCTTTGGCTTAGGTGCCTCCTCCTGGGTATCCGAGTTCCGCCAACGCCAGGCGGTCCTTGGTAGTGCTTTTAAGCGCGGGCACCTACAGCTTAGTAACCGGGTTCCAGCACCGTCAGCTGGTCCTCGGTCGTGCCATTGGCTCTTGCACACTGGGGCAACGCATCCGGGTTCCAGCACCGCCAGCTGGTTCTCGGCAGTGTTTTTGTCACAGGTACTCCCTCGTGCCAAGCCTGGTTTCAGCACCGTCAGCTGTTTCCGGGTTGTGTCAAGCTCACTGAGACACCTATGCTTGCCTCGTCGTGGTGCGGTCGGGTTAGCCAACTCCAGGGTGCCTCCAGTTTAGGAGCTTCCTATGTGGGCTGCGTGAACTGGTAGTCAAGGCTGGTTCTGTAGTGCCAGTAGGCCCAGCTCCCCCTGTAGGACTGTTGGGGTTCGGTAACTGCGGCTGCCTCGCGGCCTAGCTGTTCTCTCCTCTCCTGTGGGCCTTGGGGTCCACCACCTGGTTCCAGCACCGTCAGCTGGTTCCGGGCCGAGCCTTTGGCTTAGGTGCCTCCTCCTGGGTATCCGAGTTCCGCCAACGCCAGGCGGTCCTTGGTAGTGCTTTTAAGCGCGGGCACCTACAGCTTAGTAACCGGGTTCCAGCACCGTCAGCTGGTCCTCGGTCGTGCCATTGGCTCTTGCACACTGGGGCAACGCATCCGGGTTCCAGCACCGCCAGCTGGTTCTCGGCAGTGTTTTTGTCACAGGTACTCCCTCGTGCCAAGCCTGGTTTCAGCACCGTCAGCTGTTTCCGGGTTGTGTCAAGCTCACTGAGACACCTATGCTTGCCTCGTCGTGGTGCGGTCGGGTTAGCCAACTCCAGGGTGCCTCCAGTTTAGGAGCTTCCTATGTGGGCTGCGTGAACTGGTAGTCAAGGCTGGTTCTGTAGTGCCAGTAGGCCCAGCTCCCCCTGTAGGACTGTTGGGGTTCGGTAACTGCGGCTGCCTCGCGGCCTAGCTGTTCTCTCCTCTCCTGTGGACCTTCGGGTCCACCACCTGGTTCCAGCACCGTCAGCTGGTTCCGGGCCGAGCCTTTGGCTTAGGTGCCTCCTCCTGGGTATCCGAGTTCCGCCAACGCCAGGCGGTCCTTGGTAGTGCTTTTAAGCGCGGGCACCTACAGCTTAGTAACCGGGTTCCAGCACCGTCAGCTGGTCCTCGGTCGTGCCATTGGCTCTTGCACACTGGGGCAACGCATCCGGGTTCCAGCACCGCCAGCTGGTTCTCGGCAGTGTTTTTGTCACAGGTACTCCCTCGTGCCAAGCCTGGTTTCAGCACCGTCAGCTGTTTCCGGGTTGTGTCAAGCTCACTGAGACACCTATGCTTGCCTCGTCGTGGTGCGGTCGGGTTAGCCAACTCCAGGGTGCCTCCAGTTTAGGAGCTTCCTATGTGGGCTGCGTGAACTGGTAGTCAAGGCTGGTTCTGTAGTGCCAGTAGGCCCAGCTCCCCCTGTAGGACTGTTGGGGTTCGGTAACTGCGGCTGCCTCGCGGCCTAGCTGTTCTCTCCTCTCCTGTGGACCTTCGGGTCCACCACCTGGTTCCAGCACCGTCAGCTGGTTCCGGGCCGAGCCTTTGGCTTAGGTGCCTCCTCCTGGGTATCCGAGTTCCGCCAACGCCAGGCGGTCCTTGGTAGTGCTTTTAAGCGCGGGCACCTACAGCTTAGTAACCGGGTTCCAGCACCGTCAGCTGGTCCTCGGTCGTGCCATTGGCTCTTGCACACTGGGGCAACGCATCCGGGTTCCAGCACCGCCAGCTGGTTCTCGGCAGTGTTTTTGTCACAGGTACTCCCTCGTGCCAAGCCTGGTTTCAGCACCGTCAGCTGTTTCCGGGTTGTGTCAAGCTCACTGAGACACCTATGCTTGCCTCGTCGTGGTGCGGTCGGGTTAGCCAACTCCAGGGTGCCTCCAGTTTAGGAGCTTCCTATGTGGGCTGCGTGAACTGGTAGTCAAGGCTGGTTCTGTAGTGCCAGTAGGCCCAGCTCCCCCTGTAGGACTGTTGGGGTTCGGTAACTGCGGCTGCCTCGCGGCCTAGCTGTTCTCTCCTCTCCTGTGGACCTTCGGGTCCACCACCTGGTTCCAGCACCGTCAGCTGGTTCCGGGCCGAGCCTTTGGCTTAGGTGCCTCCTCCTGGGGTATCCGAGTTCCGCCAACGCCAGGCGGTCCTTGGTAGTGCTTTTAAGCGCGGGCACCTACAGCTTAGTAACCGGGTTCCAGCACCGTCAGCTGGTCCTCGGTCGTGCCATTGGCTCTTGCACACTGGGGCAACGCATCCGGGTTCCAGCACCGCCAGCTGGTTCTCGGCAGTGTTTTTGTCACAGGTACTCCCTCGTGCCAAGCCTGGTTTCAGCACCGTCAGCTGTTTCCGGGTTGTGTCAAGCTCACTGAGACACCTATGCTTGCCTCGTCGTGGTGCGGTCGGGTTAGCCAACTCCAGGGTGCCTCCAGTTTAGGAGCTTCCTATGTGGGCTGCGTGAACTGGTAGTCAAGGCTGGTTCTGTAGTGCCAGTAGGCCCAGCTCCCCCTGTAGGACTGTTGGGGGTTCGGTAACTGCGGCTGCCTCGCGGCCTAGCTGTTCTCTCCTCTCCTGTGGGCCTTGGGGTCCACCACCTGGTTCCAGCACCGTCAGCTGGTTCCGGGCCGAGCCTTTGGCTTAGGTGCCTCCTCCTGGGTATCCGAGTTCCGCCAACGCCAGGCGGTCCTTGGTAGTGCTTTTAAGCGCGGGCACCTACAGCTTAGTAACCGGGTTCCAGCACCGTCAGCTGGTCCTCGGTCGTGCCATTGGCTCTTGCACACTGGGGCAACGCATCCGGGTTCCAGCACCGCCAGCTGGTTCTCGGCAGTGTTCTTGTCACAGGTACTCCCTCGTGCCAAGCCTG
>NC_091286.1:316876770-316881770 GCF_032444005.1 Ranitomeya imitator | reverse complement strand
ACCCGGGCTCCGGGCAGGGCATGCACCATCATGGGCTGCGGGAAGCCCACGAGGACCACCACGGCGACCATGGCCTCCAGCAGCAGTCCCAGCAGCAGCAGCAGCAGCACCAGAGCCACCACGACCACTCGGATGAGGATACCCCCACTTCTGATGACCTGGAGCAGTTTGCCAAGCAGTTCAAGCAGAGGAGGATCAAGCTCGGATTTACCCAAGCAGATGTTGGCCTGGCCCTGGGCACCCTCTATGGCAATGTCTTCTCCCAGACCACCATCTGCAGGTTCGAGGCCCTGCAGCTCAGCTTTAAGAACATGTGCAAGCTCAAGCCTTTGTTGAACAAGTGGCTGGAAGAGGCGGACTCGTCCTCGGGAAGTCCGACCAGTATAGACAAGATAGCAGCCCAGGGGAGGAAAAGGAAAAAGAGGACCTCCATTGAGGTCAGTGTGAAGGGGGCCCTGGAAAGTCACTTCCTAAAGTGCCCCAAGCCCTCTGCCCAGGAGATCACCTCCCTTGCGGACAGTCTACAGCTAGAAAAAGAGGTGGTCAGAGTTTGGTTTTGTAACAGGAGACAGAAAGAGAAAAGGATGACACCACCAGGAGGGACCATTCCAGGGGCAGAGGATGTATATGGGGCGAGCAGGGACACACCACCACACCTTGGGGTGCAGACTCCTGTCCAGTGAGGCCCCGACCTCCCCACACTTCGTACTTTGCATTGTCCTTTTTATACTATGAGAGAACAAAGCAGCTCCCTGGACTAGCAGCTATTGGTAGCAGGTGTAGTGATGTGCTCTCACCTATACAGGAGACCCCCAGGAGGAGAGTGAGTATACCACCATACATGGCAGGGGCCCCCAAGTCTTCATCCTGCACAATGGTGACAGCAGTGTGGAGCCCTAACTTACTGACTTCATGTACGAGTCTAAATTTGCACTGTAAGGAAATTGAAGTTTACATGAACCATTCAATGAAGATTTTATTCCTCCAAAACCCCATGAATAGACTGGCAGGGAGCATTTGTAGGGTTAATGCCACCAGGGTGCACAGTGCTCGCCTTTGGTTTAAGTTCTTATGTGTTTGTGGTCGTTTGTTATAAAAGTTGTGTTTTCAATTTTGTGTTCTTCTTTTTTTTACCCCTTCCAAAAACCCAAACAGGCAGGTAGCTTCCATGACATAATACCCCAGGCAGGACCATAGAGTACAGCACTGGCATAGGCTAATGGTAGAAGTGCCCCATGCACTGGAGTAAGCCTCATACCAAGTGTCCAGGCACAGGACATGGGAGGAATAGGAGGAGAAAATCAATGTATCCTCTGATTGCTTCATTTTACCAAAGAGACCTGAGGTCCTGAGGAGGAAAAGGTTAAGTGTATCCAGAATAATTGCACCAGAGGATTGGAATCTGTTCAGCTCGGAGGTTGATTAGCACTATGTTACTCTTTTATTGGTCTTTTTTGTAATTTAATATTTAGAGCAGACCACATGTTATATTTTCCCCACTTTTCCACAGTCACATTTATTGTATTCTTTGCTATTTTCTTTAGAATTAGTCATTTTTCCCCTTTTCCCAGATTGCTGCCATTTTTGCTTAGCATTATATTTTCAGCAGATGTGAGACTTAGAAGGGTCTTGCTTTCATCTATTGTGGGAAAGGGACTAATGGGAACAAAGGGTCTAACCATTTCAATCTCTATTCAGTGCGTTGTCTAGAAGCTGAATTCTTGGACATTATCTTGGAGGTAAACCTCTAGTGCTAGTCTAACAAAGGCTTTCGGTGGCCAGAAATGAGGCTTCATCCCCCCAGCCTAGTGAAAAGTTACATTGGACAGGAGTGGGGGAACATGTAGGAAAATGGCAGCTTGAATGTGGCTCAGCTAATTATCCCAGCAGAAGCCATGGCCTATGTTGTGCACTGGGATATACTGTGTTGTTATCCCGCCACAGAAAGGGTTAATTTTGATAACAAACTTCATTGAAGTGTTCCATGTGTAACAGAAGTGTGGGGCATCCTTGGCTCTGTGGGGGCTGTGCAAGTGGGCATCACTCTACCAACTCACCATACTGTACAACTCTGTAAATATGTGGAAATGTGTCTTATAAATGCAGAAATAGTTTAATCGTTAATTTTGTCTATGTTTTTTTTAATGCTGCCCAGGGAGATATTTTTCATAAAAGTGGCCTCTGCCTCACTGTATATTTATTTCTTAAAAAAAAAAAAAAAAGATTCTGAAAACTTGTTTTTTTTTTCTTCTTTTTTTCCCCTTGCTATTATTTGTGTTATTTTCTTGTCGGTTTTCAGAAGTAGGTGAATGGACTCTCTATACAGATGTACATTTTACTAACTCTCTTTCTGCTCTATTTTCAATGTGCTCGTGGGGGAGTAATAAAATGCAGATGATCTCCTTCTATATTTATGTTAAAAGATTTTATTATTTACATAAAAATACCCAAGACCTATTGAATGCTACTTCTTTTCTTCTGTCGCCACACAGCTGATATTCCACAAAAATGCATCCTGATGACCGACCATGCCAAACTTTCACTATGTCACTGGTGTTGTGTTCAAGTGTGGATACATTGCCGTATTCTACCCAAGGAAAAGCTTTGAATCTTTGCCTTTTATAAAATAATACGTTTTCACTGGTGCTGAGCGATGGCTGGTTATTTAAGCGCATCTTTCCTGCAGAACAGTGGGGAATTAACAATTACATGAATGTAAATGAACTCAAATCTATCATCTAGGGAAACGTAGTATTTCCTGGAGAACAGTAAATATTCTAGTGAATAAATATTGCTCCGTATGAACTGTCCCTACAGATACAGTATATATATATATATATATATATATATATATATATATATATATACACACACTATATCTTTAAGGACGATTCATGTTGATCAATGATTATTCTCTAGAATATTTACTATAAGCCATATATATATAGATATATATATTTATATTCATGGTATACTATATACATATGCAGCTATATATGCATATATATTTATATAAACTCATAGTATATCATACTATATATAGCTATAAATATATATATATATATACATTATATATACATGCATAGCTATATATGTATATAGTATGGGATACTATGAATATATATATATATATATATATATATATATGTATATATATATATATATATATATATATATGCATGTATAGCTGTATATGTATATGGTATGGCATACTATGAATATATATATATATGTATATATATATATATATATATATATATATATATATATATATATATATATATACAATATATATAGTAGAATTCTAGTGGTTCTGCTAATGTCTATATTATTATTCTTGTTGGTTTTAGCCTTTTAATCACATGCTTCCATGACCGATTGGGGTCGTAGATTGAAGGGAAGGGGCAGATTGGCATCTCCATTGTGGGTTATTATATTTGATCATCTTTTCTAGCTGCAGTCAATACTACACGCGTTTCAGATTCAGCTAAATGATCTTATCAATAGTCTGGGAGGAAAGTGACAGAAAGAAGAAGTGTTCGGTGACCGCAGACATGCTGAGTATAGATCTCAGTGCTGTGGTCAATCCCACCCCGGGACCACCGGCTGCAGGGAGTGTGCATGGGCCGGGGATGGGGCTGGGGTCTCACCGGGCACCGGCCATGATTGATGGATGCCTGGAGTGCATGGTATGGTACGGGTCACTTACCCACAGAGTGTGAGAGAATTTGAGAATAACCCTGACTATAAGCCTTATTATATATATATATATATATATATATATATATATATATATATATATATATATATATATATATATACAGTCCGGGTTATTCTCACACAACGTGTAGTTAAACGGATATATAGAAAGGATCTCCATATAATAGGATTTGTTCTGATGGGGCTCTATGGCAGGTTGGCATTGGCCATTACATTGGGTGGCCCTGGGCTGGTCATAGTCACAGATGGTGCCCAGGGCATGGTGTTAGTAAACAAGAGCTTGTGGCTTGGCGATGACTTTGTGCTATGCCACCAATCCTCCTGGCAATGTTGCTCCATTCTTCACAAGACAAAATCCGATTTTGTGGCTATTTATTGTATCTATTTCCAAAGGGAAATGTACAAATGTACAAAATTGTACAAAAGAAAAATAAAGAGAGATCGTGTATAAATATAATAAATATAACGGGAGAACAACCCGGAGCACTCAGTGTATCTGTACTGGGAGATGTTCTAGTGTTTATTTTATGTAACTTGTTCCATTCCATGTTTTCTATTATCTGTAGCTTTTTCTCTACTGTTTGTTAATTTCTTCATTATATATTATTCTTTCTTTCTTTTTCTTTCTTTCTTTCTTTCTTTCTTTCTTTCTTTCTTTCTTTCTTTCTTTCTTTCTTTCTTTCTTTCCCTATTATCTATCTATCTATCTATCTATCTATCTATCTATCTATCTATCTATCTATCTATCTATAGATCTATCTATCACACATCTATCTATCTATCTATCTATCTATCTATCTATCTATCTATCTATCTATCTATCTATCACTAATTTAAATACTCTCAAAACAGTAATATGAAAAATAATAACCGAGAATTAGATCAAAGAAAATATTGTAATTTTAACACAAGGAGTGTGGATGTAGATAGCGCTACTGAAAATAGTAAATTATCTAAATAAATTATATTATTATTGTTATTATTATTTTTGCTGCCAGTGATAATACTAAATAGCAGCAGTATTTATATAAAGTAACAAAACCTGCTTCTTTTAATTACATTGTTAAAAATGAATTCAATTGTACAGAGCAGCACTGTAAGAGACATGTATTGGTCTAATGTTTGCTGCATGTATTTTTATTTTACTTATTAATACATCCAATTTTGGATACGATAATTACAAAAGAATAACCCGAACTGTGGTTGATATAGAATTAATTCTTTACATCAGATTCGTTGTTGGGTTAAATGCACATTTGATTTTAAACCCCATATTTGCT
>NC_091286.1:315131770-315184270 GCF_032444005.1 Ranitomeya imitator | reverse complement strand
ACCATGACAAAAGAGGGGAACATCAGCTACCATGACAAAAGAGAGGAACATCAGCTAGGATGACAAAAGAGAGGAACATCAGCTACCATGACAAAAGAGAGGAACATCAGCTAGGATGACAAAAGAGAGGAACATCGGCTACCATGACAAAAGAGAGGAACATCAGCTACCATGACAAAAGAGAGGAACATCAGCCACCATGACAAAAGAGAGGAACATCAGCCACCATGACAAAAGAGAGGAACATCAGCTACCATGACTAAAGAGAGGAACATCAGCTACCATGACAAAAGAGAGGAACATCAGCTACCATGACTAAAGAGAGGAACATCAGCTACCATGGTCATCTATCTTGTCATTGCCTTAGAAGGTTGTTCTCCATAAACATGTCAGCGCCTATCCACAAAATAAGTGAAACTTGCTGATCATTAGGGGTCTCTCTGCTTAGACTCTATTCATTGTATTCTGGACTGCTGGAGGTTGCTGAATGAATCCCTCTGCTATCTCCAGAAGTCGTATAGACAATGAATGAAGCAGTGTGGCTCTCATGCACTGCCATTTGCCAACCTTAATGGGGCATTTAGGAGCCCTGTTGTCAGTGTCAGTGAGGTTCCCAGCAGTCAGCAACCTGCCCAATCTGTGGGCAGGAGATAACCTGTGGAGTATGGGATTCCTCTTTAAAATATGTCCTCCTATACCACATTCTCTCTGCAATCAGAGACAGCTTTCCTGAGATAAACACTGTTTAAAAATTCTAAAATGGGCTAAATGTTAGCAAATTAGTAAAGAACTGGCCCTGGGGTCTAATGCCTTTTTATTGGGATCTCCCTGCTTCTACATATTAGGAGTTTTCGTATATAAATAAATATATATATATATATATATATATATATATATATATATATATATATATATATATATATATATACATATATATATATATATATATATATATATATATATATATATATATACATATATACTTTATTATATTTTACAAGATATGTGTAATTCTGCTTTAATTTTAATACAGTTTCTGGCCTTTCCAGGTAAAAGCACACCCTAAACCCAGGAAGCCTGGACTCATAAGATAATAGTCAATTTCGGTGGCATCGACCAGTAATCTAAACGCAGTTTGGGTAGATCTGATTTTTTCCACAGCACATTTTGGGAGGTAGAAGGATTAACCATGCTGGATTTCAATGTTTCCACAGACATTAGACATTGCTGAGAGGTCTGGCACGGTTTATTCCATTCTCTTCATTGGAAATACATGCATGTTTCATAAACAGATCATGTATGTACAAGTGCTGATGAGGACTATGCCTTATGGTGGTTCAAAAACACTGAACATAAAATATGTCAAGGAATGCATAAGTTAGGTCTCAAAATAATAATAATAATAATTCATTACAAAATTGGACAAGTGTTTATCTTTATACTCATAGATGAATAGAATGTTTTCATTATGTTAATAAGCCTAATTTGTACTTTACATTATTATTATTACTATAGCATGTGGGTCTTGACTATGTTATTGGTAGGTTAAATAAAGTGCACAATGAAAAAAAAAACTGTATTTGTATAGTAGGGAAATGTCTGAAATAATAATAGAAGTCTATAGCTAAAATAAGACAGAGTTATGACTAATACACCTTTATCTTACAGCTAGTAGTAGTAGTAATAATAATAATAATAATAATAATAAATAATAATAATAGTAGTCACTCCTCTAGCTACTGCTATGGCACAATGCTAATGCGGTGCTGTATTATCCTGCATTGGGGCAGTGTCAGTAATGGAGATCTTTCTTCAGGTTTCTTGTCCTTTCTTAGTGCACACTGATCAGTATTTAAATTCTTCCATTTCTAGCACTGAAATAGGTATTTTTCAGAGACCACATCTCCAAAGCAGGGAAGTGTTCCTTACACTGTGCGAAGACATATTGGTCATTATTAGTTATATCTTATAGAATGAATACTTTACATTTATGTGTAGAGCGTATATACTTCATTAGCAAATGCTGACATTTGGTAGAATGCTTAGTCATTATTATTACTAGTAATTAGATATGTCCTAAATCTAAAATTACTTAATAATTTATAGATATTCTAGTGATGCTGTTTGTATGAACTTTGCTCATATTTTTCATTATCTTTATTAATGTTTGTTCATTCAATTAATTGATCTTTAGGTAGCGAAGGTTATACATGATGCATTAACCGTGTGTGGTTTGTCCTCCCAAGACACAATGCAGCGCTATTATGTTCCCGCAGTTGTTATAAAGGAATCCAGTGAGAAAGAGATCAAATCATTTTTGTGATCTGCAGAATCGGAGCCGCTAATCTATATTAGTATATTGATCAGAAAATGAATAAGTATGAGCATAGAATAACTACAAGAACACTTTACAATTCTGTTATAACCAACGAACCGCTCAGATATAGAGGATCTCATTTATTCTTGAACTTACACACATTTTGAAACTTCTTTTTAAGGGTTTTGATAATTAGCTTTTTTTAAGATCCTTATTTACACGAGCAGAAATATAATTGGTTATTGTAAAGAAACATAAAGCTACCCTTTTAATTGTAAGTCAAGGTAGCATAGAGAGATGTATATAACGAACTTTAAATGCTATTACATTATATATATATATATATATATACTTATATATATATATATATATATATATATATATATATATATATATATATATATATATATACATATATATATACATACATACATATTTGCACTCCAGGAGGTGACAATTAGTGCACTTAATACATGCAATGATTCAGCTTCTCCATTGAAGCCTTTATCGAATAAGTGCTGATCTGCATGCTTCCATTGTATATCTAATTAATATTTAGTTCTATGTGGCTATATTTTTATAAACAGGCTTAGACCTTGGTCTGGAAAAAAAAAAAAAAAAAAGACGCCGCCAGTGCGATATGCATGATGTTACAGCCGAATCTGTGTCATATTTATAACACTAAAAACTGATATTTAGCAGATAGAACCGGTACACATGCACAAAGACATAGGATAAAATGAGCAAACTCTGCAGCTCTCCCAAAACATTGATTTTAGACGTTTCTCATGAATGATCTAAGAGAGGAATCGCGATCTGTTTTCTCCATCTCCAAATCTCTGCAATGACAGCAGTCAGCACCATTGCTTCTCAGCACTGAATATACGGCTTGTGCTTTCTGCTCACACCTGTTGTCCAGACTGGTTCAGACTAATCAATAGTATAGTAAAGGAAGGGTTAAGCTTTCCCTGGCAAAAACTAAGTTCAAACAGTGGAGACTGGGTAAGATTTTATAGCATGTATGCAACAGACACTTTGTTATATCTAGGTAATCCAACTCAGTAGGTGGATAGATATAGATAAATAATAAATGATAGTTAGATAGTATATGTTATATATTAGATAGTTAGATAATAATTGATAATAATAAGTAATAGATAGCATATGTTTTTTATTAGTTAAATAATAAA
Organism: Ranitomeya imitator; assembly: GCF_032444005.1. Taxonomy (NCBI): domain Eukaryota; kingdom Metazoa; phylum Chordata; class Amphibia; order Anura; family Dendrobatidae; genus Ranitomeya; species Ranitomeya imitator. The sequence continues at coordinate 315,180,763 of NC_091286.1, read as the reverse complement.
TTATAAGAATAGATAAATAATAAAAGTTAGCTATATAGCATAAGTTATATATTATATCGATAATAAGTAATAGATAGATGATAGATGGATGGATGGATAGATGGATAGATAAATCTGACATAGATAGATAGATAGATAGATAGATATGGGATAGATAGATAGATAGATAGATAGATAGATAGATAGATAGATAGATAGATATGGGATGGATAGATAGATAGATATGGGATAGATAGATAGATAGATAGATAGATAGATATGGGATAGATAGATAGATAGATAGATAGATATGGGATGGATAGATAGATAGATAGATAGATAGATAGATAGATAGATAGATAGATAAATAAATCTGCTCCTCATACTTTGCTGTGTTACTCTCCCCACAGTATGGTCGCTCAGGGTTTCACCGCTGCATTTGTCCCAGTGGATCTGGAAGCGGCCAGTGCAGCAAACCAAGAATTCCTGAGCATCAGAAGCAACGAAAAACGGGAAATGATCGTTCTCAATGACCGCCTGACTAAATACATCGAAAGGGTACAGCGTCCTTATCTTCTTACTATATTATATATATATATATATATATATATATATATATATATACACCTATATACACCTCTCCTTCCTGCATCTTTACACATGAGACTCTGATAGGATTATGTAGGAAGTATAAAATACCAGTTGTTCATATTTGATTTATTACAAACTGTTTACATAAAAGGTACAGAGATGAAATCTGCATTTCCTGCTTACGATTCATACACACAATGTATATACTTTATCCATTTATTTTATAGGAAAAATTATCTGAGTAGAATATACATAGAACGCATAATACGCATTAGCTGGGGGGGAATATACAGAAGAGTAATGCGCCTGTACATTTACATAGAATTGTCAGGGAACATAATGTATACTTCCTCTATAAAATGTATAGCAAAATATGGAATGTATGATAACAAACGTATGAAAATGAAAACGAGAAAAAGTGTCCCCTCCAAAATACATATTGTGGGTATATATTTATATATCGTACATCTCTCATACACAGGCTTTTCACAGTGGGTAGAATAAAAGATGTGAAGTGTGTGTGTGTGTATCCACTGAAGCATACACAGGAAAAGTCTATACCATTGCTTATGCATAAAAGTCACACTTTCTGTATATATATATATATATATATATATATATATATATATATATATATATATATATATATATATATATATATATATATATAAATAAGCAAATGAAGGCAACACTCCAACTCCTCTTGAAGGTGAAAAAATGTGACTTTATTGAACCCACATCTCTGTGTGACGTTTCGGCTCACACTGAGCCTTTCTCAAGCCTTGAGAAAGGCTCAGTGTGAGCCGAAACGTTGCACAGAGATGTGGGTTCAATAAAGTCACATTTTTTCACCTTCAAGAGGAGTTGGAGTGCTGCCTTCATTTGCTTATTTTTGTATACATGTGGGCAGATGAGTGGACCATCTTGCCCAGGAGGCCAGGCACCCACCGGTGAGCATTGTGCTGTTCCAATTTTTATGGTATATACATATATATATATATATATATATATATATATATATATATATATATATATATACATACATATGTATCTATCAGACTATGTATATGCGTATATAAATATATTAAATACACAGAATATATATATATAGAGAGAGAGAGACTGACAGAAACAATGAGATAAGTATGTAAATATTTATATAAACACAAATATATTGATATGTGAGGTATACACTCACTTTTTATAATTTAGGTACTTTAACCCTGCTGTTCTGTTGGTCAAAAATGACCGACTTTGAACTTCAATATTCTTTAAAATATTCAAGATGCGGCTCTGAAACCCGTGGCCGACCGACCCATCCTCATTTAAGTCAATCAACCACAAGTTTCAGAACCGCATCTTGAACACCCCAAAAAATACCAAAGTTCAAAATAGGTCTCCCCAGACCGAACAGAACAGCAGGGTTAATATAATGTACATGTTGTACAGGCAAAGTATACAATCTCACATTTCCACTGAACATTTTGTGATCTAGATGTAGACAAGTTCTGGCAATCTTTGGTCAGTTCGTCGCAGCGACAATCCTGTATTCCTACTTTCACAATGCGATTGTTGTATACAATGTAATGCTGGCCTCGGGCGGCGCTGTATTGTGAGGGTCTGCCTATAACCCTATGTGTGCCGCAGGTCCGTGACCTGGAGCAGCAGAACGCCAGTGTACAGGTGGAGCTGGACGCACTCCGCAGTCGCAGCAACAGACCTTCCTCTCTGCGGGCCCTGTATGAGGAGCAGCGGCGGGAGCTGCGCAGGGAGGCGGAACAAGCCAGGATGAAGCGGGTACCAAACTGCTAATGGCCAGGAACAAGCCTTATGGTATCATAGAACTACCAACTAGAAGCTCCGAGTCACAGGTTACAGCTCCTACAGCAAGTAGTATCGGCAGTGGCATTAGTAGTAGTAGTATTGGTAGTAGTAGAATTAGTAGTAGTATTGGTAGTGGTAGTATTAGCAGAATCATCAGTAGTATTAGTAGTAGTAGCAGTAGTATTGGTAGTGGTATTGGTAGTAGTAGCAGTAGTATTGGCAGTGGCATTAGTAGTAGTAGTATTGGTAGTAGTAGTAGTATTAGTAGTAGTATTGGTAGTAGTAGTATTAGCAGAAGCATAAGTAGTATTAGTAGTAGTAGCAGTAGCATTGGTAATGAAAGTAGTAGTAGCATCAGCAGAAGTATTAGTAGTAGCAGCAGTACTGGTAGTAGTAGTAGCAGCAGTAGTATTAGTATCAGCAGAAGTAGTATTGGTAGTGGCATTAGTAGTACTAGTAGTAGTAGTAGCAGTAGTATTAGTAGTGGCATTTCTAGTAGTAGTAGCTGTAGTATTGAGAGTGGTATTAGTAGCAGCAGTAGTATTAGTTGTAGCAGAAGTAGTATTGGTAGTGGTATTAGTAGTATTAGTAGTAGCAGTAGTATTAATAGTGGCATTTCTAGTAGTAGTAGCTGTAGTATTGAGAGTGGTATTAGTAGCAGCAGTAGTATTACTAGTAGCAGAAGTAGTATTGGTAGTGGTATTAGTAATATTAGTAGTAGCAGTAGTAGTAGTATTGGCATTAGTAGCAGCAGTAGTAGCAGCAGTAGTATTGGTAGTGGCATTTGTAGTAGTAGTAGCAGTAGTAATGATAGTGGTATTAGTAGCAGAAGTAGTATTAGAAGTAGCAGAAGTATTATTGGTAGTGGCATTAGCAGTAGGCCGGGGCTTGCTGTGCACTGCAGTTATAACTCTTACAGCTGGAGTCCTGCACTGGTCTGGGCTTGCTGTGCACTGCAGTTATAACTCTTACAGCTGGAGTCCTGCACTGGTCTGGGCTTGCTGTGCACTGCAGTTATAACTCTTACAGCTGGAGTCCTGCACTGCTCGGGGCTTGCTGTGCACTGCAGTTATAACTCTTACAGCTGGAGTCCTGCACTGCTCGGGGCTTGCTTTGCACTGCAGTTATAACTCTTACAGCTGGAGTCCTGCACTGCTCGGGGCTTGCTTTGCACTGCAGTTATAGCTCTTATAGCTGGAGTCCTGCACTGGTCGGGGCTTGCTTTGCACTGCAGTTATAGCTCTTATGGCTAGTGTCCTGCACTGATAGGGGCTTGCTTTGCACTGCAGTTATAGCTCTTACAGCTGGAGTCCTGTACTGGCCAGGGCTTGCTTTGCACAGCAGTTATAGCTCTTACAGCTGGAGTCCTGTACTGGCCAGGGCTTGCTTTGCACTGCAGTTATAGCTTTTATAGCTGGTGTCCTGCACTGGTCTGGGCTTGCTTTGTACTGCAGTTCTAGCTCTTACAGTTGGAGTCCTGTACTGGCCGGGGCTTGCTTTGCACTGCAGTTATAGCTCTTACAGCTGGAGTCCTGCAGTGGTTGGGGCTTGCTATGCACTGCTGTTATAGCTCTTATAGCTGGAGTCCTGCACTGATTGGGGCTTGCTTTGCACTGCAGTTATAGCTCTTATAGCTGGAGTCCTGCACTGGCTGGGGCCTTGCTTTGCACTGCGGTTATAGCTCTTACAGCTGGTGTCCTGTACTGGTCGGGGCTTGCTTTGTACTGCGGTTATAGCTTTTATAGCTGGAGTCCTGCAGTGGCCGGGGCTTGCTTTCCACTGCAGTTATAGCTCTTATAGCTGGTGTCCTGCACTGGTCAGGGATTGCTTTGCACTGCAGTTATAGCTCTTATAGATGGTGTCCTGCACTGGTCGGGGCTTGCTTTGCACTGCGGTTATAGCTCTTACAGCTGGAGTCCTGCACTGGTTGGGGCTTGCTTTGCACTGCAGTTATAGCTCTTATAGCTGGAGTCCTGCACTGGCCGGGGCTTGCTTTGCACTGCAGTTATAGCACTTATAGCTGGTGTCCTGCAGTGGCCAGGGCTTGCTTTGCACTGCAGTTATAGCTCTTATAGCTGCTGTCCTGCACTGGTCGGCGCTTGCTTTGCACTGCGGTTATAGCTCTTATAGCTGCTGTCCTGCACTGGTCGGCGCTTGTTTTGCACTGCGGTTATAGCTCTTATAGCTGCTGTCCTGCACTGGCCGGGGCTTGCTTTGCACTGCCGTTATAGCTCTTATAGCTGCTGTCCTGCACTGGCCGGGGCTTGCTTTGCACTGCAGTTATAGCTCTTATAGCTGGAGTCCTGCACTGGCCGGGGCTTGCTTTGCACTGCAGTTATAGCTCTTATAGCTGGAGTCCTGCACTGGCCGGGGCTTGCTTTGCAGTGTGGTTATAGCTCTTATAGCTGGAGTCCTGCACTGGTCGGGGCTTGCTTTGCAGTGTGGTTATAGCTCTTATAGCTGGAGTCCTGCACTGGTCGGGGCTTGCTTTGCACTGCAGTTATAGCTCTTATAGCTGGTGTCCTGCACTGGCCAGGGCTTGCTTTGCACTGCTCCACATATATGTAGGCCTTTTTCTTTGTATGCAGATAAAATCCACAGTGCTTGGCTCTGGCGCCTGGTGTAGTACACAAGTGCATTGGCCTTTTAACCTTCAATCTGTTGAGGATAAGGGGGTCTATAAATCTTGAATTGCTGGGAGTCTGTGTGAGGCCAGTGTATGGAAAGTTCTAGGCATTGTTGGGCCACATGTCACTTCTCCTCAGCTGGCTTCACCCCTGATCATCATGCAGATCTTGCTGGGGAAAGCTTTGTGTGACTGGTAGGATGTTTTGTCTCCACTTCCCCCCATTGCGTTGGATTGTTTATCCAGTTGCTAGGAAACAAGGTGGTTAAAGAATAAGTTAAGCATTTAGCTCAGCCTGGTTGGAGAAGTGAGATAATAATGGGGCTGCTTTGTTTTAGGGGGGCAGAAAGTGACATTAGTGTGGCAAGCTTAATAAATGAACTACATTTGATCACATCTGGATATATAAAGTAGTGATCACAGGGGTCAGGGTATTGGGGGGCTAAAGTCTGAACTGACTGCTGGCAGAAAAAAGATCAAATCCAAGTATACAGCAATGTAGGTGGGTCAGTGCTGGGGATGAGATGGAGAAGGCACAGACTGGAGCACTGAGACCCCTGGCAGTGGCTGGGCAGGAGGGGGGATGCTGCAGGTTAGCCAGGCATAAGACTCTGCTTTATTTAACAGGATCTAGCAGTGGCTGCCAAGTCATCAGTGTCTGAAGAACTCAGCGCCATGAAGAAACGCTATGAAGAAGCAGTGGAGGGGAGGAAAAAGGCTGAAGGGGACATAGAAGCCTTCCGCCCTGTGAGGAGCTGTCTGTGCCACACTCACCTAATGCCCATTGTCTTATCATCACACATATGTCATCTGCTTATGGAAATCAGGCTCAGCCTTAACCCCCTAACTGCCAGCGACAGAGCAGGAGGCCACATTAGCCTGCACCGCTGTCCCGCTCCGTGCGCTTTGTACTCTGGGAGGGGGACATGGGGTACATGGGCTACATGGGGGGCTATAATCCAGAGTGGTGGTCTGGCACCTTTGTACCCTTCTCACCCTGCACTTGTTTCTGATGAGCCAGGAGCCATTGTGTGATGTGGGGGCTGTACGGTCCTGCCTGATTGTGGAGGATAGGCCTTGGGGCCAGAGAGATGCCACACACGATTCCCCACATGCCCCGCCAGAGCTGTCTGCAGTGTGCACAGGGCAGGGGTGAGAACGGATGGCTGCCACACAATGCGGCCCCTCCGTGCCAGGCGGTCTGTGCAGGGAAATGTTACCTGACAATTCACACTAGAATACAGCCCCCATAACTACTGCTGCTACTACTACTAATGCCAATACTTACTACTGCTACTACTACTAATACCACTACCAATACTATTACTACTGCTTCTATTAATACTACTACTGCTACTACCACTAATGCCACTACTAATACTACTGCTGCTACTACTACTACTAATGCGAATACTACTACTGCTACTACCACTAATACCACTACTAATACTACTGCTGCTACTAATACCACTGCCAATACTACTGCTACTACTGCTAATACTACTGCTGCTACTACTACTAATACTACTGCTGCTAATGCCACTACCAATACTACTGCTACTGCTACTAATACTACTGCTGCTACTACCACTAATACCACTACTAATACTATTGCTGCTACTACTACTACTAATGCCAATACTACTACTGCTACTACTACTAATACCACTACCAATACTACTACTAATGCTTCTACTAATACTACTACTGCTACTACCACTAATACCACTACTAATACTACTGCTGTTACTACTACTAATGCGAATACTACTACTGCCACTACCACTAATACCACTACTAATACTACTGCTGCTACTAATACCACTGCCAATACTACTGCTACTACTGCTAATACTACTGCTGCTACTACTACTAATACTACTGCTGCTAATGCCACTACCAATACTACTGCTACTAATACTACTGCTGCTACTACCACTGATACCACTACTAATACTATTGCTGCTACTACTACTACTAATGCCAATACTACTACTGCTACTACTACTAATACCACTACCAATACTACTACTAATGCTTCTACTAATACTACTACTGCTACTACCACTAATACCACTACTAATACTACTGCTGTTACTACTACTAATGCGAATACTACTACTGCCACTACCACTAATACCACTACTAATACTACTGCTGCTACTAATACCACTGCCAATACTACTGCTACTACTGCTAATACTACTGCTGCTACTACTGCTGCTAATGCCACTACCAATACTACTGCTACTGCTACTAATACTACTGGTACTACTACTACTGCTACTACCACTAATACCACTACTAATACTACTGCTGCTACTAATACCACTGCCAATACTACTGCTACTACTACTAATACTACTGCTGCTACTACTGCTGCTAATGCCACTACCAATACTACTGCTACTGCTACTAATACTACTGGTACTACTACTACTGCTACTACCACTAATACCACTACTAATACTATTGCTGCTACTACTACTAATGCCAATACTACTACTGCTACTACTACTACCAATACTACTACTACTGCTTCTACTAATACTACTACTGCTACTACCCCTAACACCACTACTAATACTACTGCTGCTACTACTACTAATGCGAATACTACTACTGCTACTACTACTAATACCACTACCAATACTACTACTACTGCTTCTACTAATACTACTACTGCTACTACCACTAGTAATACTACTGCTGCTACTAATACCACTGCCAATACTACTGCTACTACTAATACTACTGCTGCTACTACTACTAATACTACTACTGCTACTACCACTAATACCACTGCCAATACTACTGCTACTACTATTAATACCACTACTGCTACTTCTACTAATACTACTGCTGCTAATGCCACTACCAATACTACTGCTGCTACTACTAATGCCAATACTACTACTGCTACTACCACTAATACCACTGCCAATACTACTGCTACTACTACTACTACAACTAATGCCAATACTACTGCTGCTACTACTACTAATACTACTGCTGCTACTACTACTAATACCGCTGCTAATACTACTGCTACTACTACTAATACTACTGCTGCTCTACTAATACTACAGCCAATACTACTGTTACTACTACTACTACTACTACTACTACTAATGCCAATACTACTACTGCTACTACTACTAATACACTGCTGCTACTACTACTAATACCACTGCTAATACTACTGCTACTACTACTACTAATGCCAATACTACTACTGCTACTACTACTAATACTACTGCCAATACTACTACTAATGCTATTGCTACTACTACTACTACTGCCAATACTACTGCTACTACTACTACTAAAGCCAAAACTACTGCTGCTACTACTACTAACACCACTGCCAATACTACTGCTACTACAACTACTACTACTAATGCCGATACTACTACTGCTACTTCTACTAATACTACTGCTGCTACTACTACTACCACTGCCAATACTACTGCTACTACTACTACTAATGCGAATACTGCTACTACTACTAATACCACTGCCAATACTACTGCTACTGCTACTACTACTACTAATGCCAATGCTACTACTGCTACTTCTACTTATACTACTGCTACTACTACTAATGCAATACTACTGCTGCTACTACTACTAATGCCAATACTGCTGCTGCTACTACTAATACTACTGCTAATGCTACTACCAATACTACTACTGTTAATACCAATACTTTTGCCAATACTACTGCTACTACTACTGCTCCTACTACTGCTACTACTACTAATACCACTGACAATACTATTGCTACTGCTACTACTAATGCCACTACCAATACTATTGCTGCTACTACTACTAAAGCAACTACCAATACTACTGCTAATACTACTACCAATACTACTGCTGCTACTACTAATACTACTGCTACTACTACTACTGCTGCTACTACTACTAATACCTCTGTCAATACTACTGCTACTACTACTACTGCTGCTACTACTACAAATACCACTATCAAATACTGCTGCTGCTACTACTAATACTACTGCTAATGCCACTAACAATACTACAAGTATAGGAAAAATCAGCCACACTCAAATGGTTGAAAGTTCAGTAAACTGTGTAGTTTCTTTATTAACATATACAATAAACATCACCAGGTGCTTTTTTAGGAGGTAAATGGGTTGCGGACTATTCAATTCGAGTAACGTTTCGACCCCAGCGGGTCTTTATCAAAACCTCACTTATGCCAAAGAGGTAGAGGAGAGGAGAAAGAGCCGAGTTCCCATAGGGCAGCTCCGGTGGAGTTGTGTGGAAGCTCGTCCGCCTGGTGGGTAACAATACTACTGCTGCTACTACTAATACTACTGCTACTACTTCTGCTGCTGCTACTATTGCTAATATCACTGCCAATACAACTGCTACTACTAATGCAACTACCAATACTACTGCTGCTACTACTACTAATACCACTGATAATACTAGTGCTACTACTAATACTACTGCTGCTACTACTACTTCTGCTACTAATACTACTACTAATGCCACTACCAATACTAGTGCTGCTACTATTAATACTACTGCTAATACTACTGCTACTAATAATATTACTGACAATGCTACTACTACTACTACTACTACTACTACTACTACTACTACTGCCAAAACTGCTACTAATACCACTACCAAATACTACTGCTGTTACTACTGATACACTAATACTACTGCCAATTCCACTACCAATACTACTGCTGCTAATAATACTACTACTGCTGCTACTACTACTATTATTACTGCCAATACTATTACTACTAATACTACTACTGCTGCTACTAATACTACTGTCAATACTACTGCTACTACTACAAATACTACCGCTGCTGTTTCCACTACTAATACCACTACCAAATACTACTGCTGCTACTAATGCCTCTACCAATACTACTGCTACTACTACTGCTACTAATATCACTGCCAATACTACTACTACTACTGCTGCTGATTCTACTACTAATACCACTATCAAATACTACTGCTGCTACTTCTAATACCACTACCAAATACTACTGTTGCTACTAGAAGACACAAAAGAGAATAGTAAAACCAAAAACACTCAGTTTGAAAAAATGTTGCAGTAATCCGCAAGTGCTAGTAAAAGATGTAAAAAACAGGGTATTTGGTTGATACGTTTTTTGCAAAAAATGTATACTAAGCTGCTCTACCAATCTTCACGGTATACCCTTATCAGAGCAGTCCTAACTAATGTATGCAATCCCTATCTGATGTATTTAAAAACCTGATCATCTGTATATAACCTGTGTGAACAGGGTTCAGACATGTCCACATGGATATTCCCTCACTGAACCCTGTTCACACAGGTTATATACAGATGATCAGGTTTTTAAATACATCAGATAGGGATTGCATACATTAGTTAGGACTGCTCTGATAAGGGTATACCGTGAAGATTGGTAGAGCAGCTTAGTATACATTTTTTGCAAAAAACGTATCAACCAAATACCCTGTTTTTTACATCTTTTACTAGCACTTGCGGATTACTGCAACATTTTTTCAAACTGAGTGTTTTTGGTTTTACTATTCTCTTTTGTGTCTTCAGGTTTCTTGGTGGTGTGTGAACATGATCATACAGACTTGTTCACTGTGCAAGTAGCCCATGTGTTCCTGTTTCCATAATTGTTCTCTTGTGTCTACAAGACTGGGGAGTTCCACCACTCCTCTTGGGCTATCTGCACAAAAGCTTTTCTACCCTGTATGCACACATGGATTTTTCCTCTCTGAACCCTGTTCACACAGGTTATATACAGATGATCAGGTTTTTAAATACATCAGATAGGGATTGCATACATTAGTTAGGACTGCTCTGATAAGGGTATACCGTGAAGATTGGTAGAGCAGCTTAGTATACATTTTTTGCAAAAAACGTATCAACCAAATACCCTGTTTTTTACATCTTTTACTAGCACTTGCGGATTACTGCAACATTTTTTCAAACTGAGTGTTTTTGGTTTTACTATTCTCTTTTGTGTCTTCAGGTTTCTTGGTGGTGTGTGAACATGATCATACAGACTTGTTCACTGTGCAAGTAGCCCATGTGTTCCTGTTTCCATACTGTTGCTACTAGTAATACTACTGTTACTAATAATACTGCTACTACCACTACAATACTACTGCAGCTCCTACTATTAGTGCCAATACTACTGCTAGTACCAATACTACTGCTGCTACTACTAATACTATTGCCAATACTACTGCTACTACTACTAATACTATTGCTGCTACTACTACTACTACTAATACCACTACAAAATACTACTGCTGCTACTACTAAAAGACACAAAAGAGCACAGTAAGGTCAAAAATACTCTGTTGTAAAAAAAATCACAGTAATAAGCAAGTGCTAGTCAAAAGATGGAAAAAACAGGGTATTTAGTTGATACTTTTTTTTTGCAAAAAAATGTATATTAAGCTGCTCCACCAATCGTCAAGGTATACCCATATAGAGCAGTCCTAACTAATGTATATAATCCCTATCTGATGTATTTAAAAACCTGATCATCTGTATAGTACCTGTATAAGCAGGGTTCAGTGAGGGAATATCCATGTGGACATGCTGGATGGAACAGCTTAAGTGCAAATAACCCACAAAGGAGTGGTGGACTCCTCAGTGTTGTAGAAACAAGAGAACAATTATAGAACCAGAAACACATGGGCTACTTGCACATTGAACAAGTCTGTAAGAACATGATCACACACACCACCAAGAAACTTGAAGACACAAAAGAGCACAGTGAGGTCAAAAATACTCTGTTGTAAAAAAAAAATCACAGTAATAAGCAAGCGCTAGTCAAAAGATGGAAAAAACAGGGTATTTAGTTGATACGTTTTTTTGCAAAAAAATGTATACTAAGCTGCTCCACCAATCGTCAAGGTATACCCATATAGAGCAGTCCTAACTAATGTATATAATCCCTATCTGATGTATTTAAAAACCTGATCATCTGTATAGTACCTGTATAAGCAGGGTTCAGTGAGGGAATATCCACGTGGACATGCTGGATGGAACAGCTTAGGTGCAAATAACCCATAAAGGAGTGTTGGACTCCTCAGTCTTGTAGAAACAAGAGAACAATTATAGAACCAGAAACACATGGGCTACTTGCACATTGAACAAGTCTGTAAGAACATGTTTACACACACCACCAAGAAACTTGAAGACACAAAAGAGCACAGTGAGGTCAAAAATACTCTGTTGTAAAAAAAATCACAGTAATAAGCAAGTGCTAGTCAAAAAATGCTTATACAGGTACTATACACATGATCCGGTTTTTAAATACATAAGATAGGGATTATATACATTAGTTAGGAATGCTCTATATGGGTATACCTTGACGATTGGTGGAGCAGCTTAGTATACATTTTTTTGCAAAAAAATGTATCAACTAAATACCCTGTTTTTTCCATCTTTTGACTAGCGCTTGCTTATTACTGTGATTTTTTTTTTTACAACAGAGTATTTGGGGGCCCCGTTGGAGCTTTTGCATCGGGGCCCATGAGTTTCAAGTTATGCCACTGCTAGAGCTGCTACTACTACTACTACTACTACTACTACCAATACTACTACTGCTACTACTACTAACACCACTACCAGTAGTACTGCTTTCACCACTAACAATACCACTTGTGCTACCACTAATAATATCATTCACTACCAATACTACAGCTACTAATACTAATATCACTGCCAATACTACTGCTACTCCTACCATTACCAATATTACACTACTACTACTTCTAATACCACTACCAATACTACTGCTGCTACTACTATTTGTACCACTACCAATACTACTGCTACTACTAATACCACCACTACTACAAATACTAATTTTATTTATTTTACTATATAGCGCCATTAAATCCACAGCTTAAGGCCGGTGTCACACTTGCAACTGCAATGCGAGAAACTCGCGCGTGTCTATCGCCTCAATACCCGGCACTGCCGCCGGCGGTTCGGACCGGAGCATTCAGCTGCATAGAAATACATGCAGCCGCACACTCCGGTCCCGAGTGCCGGTGGCAGTGCCGGGTATTGAGACGATAGACTTGCGAGAGTTTCCCGCATTGCAGTTGCAAGTGTGACACCGGCTTTACAGACATTATTGGCACTATCCCCATTGGGGCTCAGAATCTAGATTCCCTATCAGTATGTCTTTGGATTGTAGGAGGAAACTGAAAAACCCATAGGAAACCCACTCACACACATACAAACTACTCCTTGCAGACGTTGATCCCAAGACCCAAGTGCTGCAAGGCTGCAGCCACCATGCTGCCCATTACTACATTACTACTGCTTCTTCTACTACTTTCATAACTACCACTCTTACTATGACTACTACCACTGCAACTACTAATGCTGCTGCTATTACTATAATGATGATGATAATAATATTCATACTTAGAAATACAAATGATACCACTATCATTATTGTGCTTGTAATTTTTAACAGCAATAGCTATAATATCAATGCGCTACTGCTCAGGTCCTTATAATAATAATTATTATAATAATGCATTATTACAATAAGGTTAACTCTGTATATTTGGTATTGTGGACTTTTTGGCCCTGATGATTTCAGCCATAATCTACTAATCTATAATCTGGCACATTACCAGCTCTATAGTTGCACACCACTTAGAATGTGTTTGCTGTAAGTGACAATGTGCTGTATGTATAAATGAGCCGTGGTGTCCAGTCCTATAGAATCTATCGGTATTTTGAAGACTGTGGATTTGCAGCCTGCAGTTGACACTATTGCTTTGCTCTGGTGTCTCCTGTAGGATGTGGATGCGGCCACTGCTGGACGGATTGCATTGGAAAAGCAGCTGAAAACTTTAGAGACAGAGATTGTGTTTCTGCAGCGAGTGCACGGGGAGGTAAGGGCACATTCACATTGAGAACTCTACCACTCATGTATGGGGTGCGCAATGTAACCCAGGCCCCTCTCTGTCAATGCAGGAGATTGAGGAGTTGATGAAGCAGATCTACAACATGGACGCCTCCTGTGTCCTGGCCTTCTCCATCCCAGACTTCGCTGCTGCTCTAAGGGACATTCAGACAGAATATGAAGAAATTGCAGCCAAGAACCTGCAGGTTAAAATTAGAGCACATCCTGTTTGGGGAAATATCGAATTAGATGTCAGATTCTCCTTAATATTTGTGGCAACCTAAAAAGCTTGTTTATCTTGTATACGATAAATCAGAATGTAGCCATTGGACATCCCTGACAGTCCTCATAGATTGATGCACACAAAGCTCTTTCCTAGCTTGCTCTATTAACCCCTACATAGCCCAACACACTCATTCCTCTATTGGAAATGGAAAGCTTGAGGGTTCCCCTGTGCTGCAGTCATTTTGCTGCAAGGTGGTTAATTAAAGAGTTTGGTGTTCATAAGACCTTAATGAACCTTCCTTTGTGAAGACCTGACACTACATGTCTACATCCCCATGCTTATTATGTCTTCTGCGCCTCTTACCCTTAGGAGATGGACGAGTGGTACAAAAGCAAATTTGTTGACTTCAGTCAAGCTTCTACAAAGCATGCCGAAAACGTGAGACATTACAGAGGAGACATGGCAAACTGCAAGAGAAGCGTAAGTGGGGCTGCAAAGGCCTTGGAGCCCATTGATGTCACTTCATGTGGAGCCTATCTTGTGATGTCCCTAACATTTGGAATGCGACTACTATCTTCTGTGCTCTGCATTATACAGTCTCAAATTCTCAAGTCTAAAAATCTCCATAGGTTGGAGGCAGCTAATTAATGACCCATTCACACAATATAGTGACCAATATGTCAAGATAAAATGGCAGTGCTGATAGTCTTCCATACGCATGTTGAGATCATTGGTGGTTTTTTTTTTTCAAATCTAATACATCTTGTCTATAACCAACATTTTTTTTTCATGGTTCGTCCTGAATGGGCAATTACACTGTGATAGCAACCTTGCACTGGCCCACAGATAAACACGTGAAGTCCCTGGTGGGCTCCTTGCAAGAGTGGGCCCCTTACCCTCCTATAGGAGCAGTACACTTGATCCACTATGTACAGACAAAAGCAGAATTTCAGCATTCATAAAACAACCTGCCCAGTTTATTATTATATAAGTTTATAAATGAGGGTATAGAAATGTTTGTATGTGCGAACAATGGGCTCCTAGGGTCAATGACAGTGGCAGGCCCTTGGCACCCCAATCCGACACTGCATAATGGTATAACACACAAGAAGTCCTTAAAGATGTCTACCGTCAATTCTTTACATTAAGCCTTAGTTCTGAGAAACCCAAACAACCTTGATATATTCTTATTCTATACATATTCTGTGAATGAGATTGACAGCACTTCCACTATTTTAAAGTGGAAGAAGGAAAGCAAATGCGTGGGAATTGAGGAGATGGAACGGGTATCTTTTTCATTGTCGCGCTTGGGGGATGTTGCCAGAGATGTCAAACTTGCGGTAATCGACAAATAAAAGTATTTCCACCAAATACATACACAAACGAGTGTGAGTATGGTGTGGGTTAAAAGTGCAACCACAGAAGTCCTTACATAGCTGTCACAGCCTATGTCCTATGGCCGCATGAACATGAATGATACAGCACTTACCCTAGTGAATGTGTATCTGCGACCTGGTGATGGGACTACCAACCGCTACGTCCGGCTGTGCAGCTTGGAGCTTGGGGAGCGGAGGTATAGTGGCGGGGAACACAGGCAGGTGTGCCGCACCAGAGGAGCCCCGGCCGGTGGCGTCCCTGGATACAGCTGAAAAAGATGTCCGCCAGTACCTGCTCGCGTGTGCTCGTGTGTAACGTCACAGAGCTATGGAGCAGCGTTAGGAACAAAAAGGGTAACCAACGCATTTCGAAGGGATGCGCCCTTCTTCATCATGACCATGATGGCCATATCCCCCAAGCGCGGCATTTGTTTCTTGGTTATTGTTTATTTTCACAGAAGTGGCACATATTCTGTTATTGATTCCAGCGGCTGGGGACAGAATTTCTTGGGAGTTTTTAACTATTCTGTGATCTAGTGGCGAGCGCCAATGTTACCTAGTATCTATTTTTTTCATTGTCCTATGATGGCAATTAGCCATTTAATGGTAATTAAAAGGGGTTTGTGTTTTCATTTTTTTCCTTGGTTCTATTTTTTTCCAGTTATCCTCCCACTCTTTTCTGCTTCTTATAGGAAACCTCCAAATAAATATTTATTACATTACCCTCCCCTTGTCCTATAGCCACCTTTAGGGATTAAAATGTGATTAAGGTGTGCATTAAATCTATCTAATCATCATCAGTAACTGTGATCAAAATTTTTTCCTTCAATGAAAAGCATGTGAGTGAAATGCATTCTCTGTGAGTGAGAGTCTGAATCTTTAAATTAAATATTCCAGAAAGTTCTATTGCCTTTTTAAATGACAGGGAAGAAAGGCAACAATGGAGCTAGTTTTCTTGCTACCTTGAGATGGTGATTACTCTGTTTCCTTAAAGTTCATGATCGCAGTTGAATAGACGAGGAACAATGAAGTTACCCAGTCCATCTCTCCTTCCTCACCAATTATTTGCGTTACTCTATGTGAGAAAATCTTCATAGCTTTTTTTCACGTGCTTAAGTCTCAGTGCAGGACTGACTAGTCACCTTATCACACATCTCTGTGACAGATGCCCTAACCTTACCAATGGTAATTTATCCGTAGCTCTAATACAGTGTTTATTTGGTTGTACAAATTTTTTTTAAAGAAAATGTCAAAAATATGTTTCTGATTGAGAGGGTTCATTGCAGATTAAAAGCAAAGAAACTGAATTAGAATCCCTTAAAAACAAAAATGCGGCACTGGAGGCCCAAGTGAAAGAGACTCAAGAAAAAAATAAACTTGAGATAGAGGAGCTACAGGTAGGTATTGGTTGTGGTTAATAGCTCTAGCAGTGGTAATTTTTCTTATCCTGTTCACTTTCCCAATTATTTAATTTATTTTCAATTTCAATAATTTAGGAGAAAATCAGGAAATTTGAAGATAATTTAAAATCTCTGAAGGAAAAAATTGCATTGCACTTACGGGAATATCAAGACTTACTGAGTGTAAAGATGGCACTGGATATTGAGATTGCCACATATAGGTAACAGGAGTATTATTTCTGTCCTATTTAGTGTTTGTATAGGTATTTGGGATAAACAATTTGTTTTTTCTTTGTTTGACAAAAAAAAGGTTACAGGCATAGAACCTGAGGTCCTTGGCTGCTTTTGGTACTGTGGGAATGCTACTCACTTGGGTTCGTGGTGAGGTAACACAGGAACAATTTCCATTTAAATGTCCAGGCTGGTTTATTGGTGCTTCATAAACCATGCCACAAGCAAAAGAAAACAAACAGGCTTTCAGTGTAGCCAAAACAAAGTAAACAGTTTAACAATGTCATTCAGAGACTGTCAAGGACACACAGGCTGGATTGCATTCAATTACTGGCTCAGTCTGGGAACATCACACAGGAGGTTTTCTTACCTTCACACACAGACCATGCGTCAAACAAATAGACTCCATTTTATCATGTGAACCACACCCAGAGGTGAGGTATGTGGGCAGTCTGACCCGCCCATCTCTCAGACTGTCCGTAAACCTAACGCAGATGCACAAAACAAGCCTCTTAGTATCTATGTGCACATTTCTCCAGGTTTACATCACAAAGGGCAACCACCTTCATGATACATACCTCCCATCAACTATGTGTCTGGTAGCCACCTTACAGTACAAAGTGAAGTGATATTGATTATAATGGCATCCATTTAGACATACATGGCTACAATGGGTATGAAAAAGTATTCAGATTCCTTTTTTATTCTTTGTTTCATTGCAGCCATTTGGTAAATTCAAAAAAGTTCATTTTTTCCTCTTTAATGTACACTCTGCACCCCATCTTGACTGAAAAGAAAACAGAAATGTAGAAATGTTTGCACATTTATTAAAAAAGAAAAACTGAAATATCACTTGGTCATAAATATTCAGACCCTTTGCTCAGTATTGAGTAGATGCACCTTTTTGGGCTAGTACAGCCATGAGTATTTTTGGGAATGATGCAACAAGTTTTTCACACCTTTATTTGGGAATCCTCTGTCATTCTTCCTTGCAGATCCTCTCCAGTTCCTTTAGGTTGGATGGTGAACGTTGGTGGACAGCCATTTCTAGATCTCTCTAGAATTGCTCAATAGGCTTTAGGTCAGGGCTCTGGCTGGGCCAGTCAAGAATGGTCAAAGAGTTGTTCTGAAGCCACTCCTTTGTTATTTTAGCTGTGTGCTTACGGTTATTGTCTTGTTGGAAGGTGAACCTTCGGCCAAGTTTGAGGTCCAGAGCATTCTGGAAGAGGTTTTCATCCAGGATATCTCTGTACTTGGCCGCATTCGTGTTTCCTTCAATGGCAACTAGTCGTCCTATCCCTGCAGCTGAAAAACACCCCCATAGCATGATGTTGCCACCACCATGTTTCACTATTGGGAATGTATTGGGCAGGTAATGAGCAGTGCCTGTTTTTTTCCACACATACCGCTTAGAATTATCACCAAAAAAGTCTATCTTCATCTCATCAGACCAGAAAATCTTATTTCTCACAGTCTGGGACTCCTTCATGTGTTTTTTTTTAGCAAACTCTATGCAGGCTTTCATATATCTTACGCTGATGAGAGGCTTCCATCAGGCCACTCTGCCATTAAGGCCCGACTTATAAAGGGCTGCAGTGATAGTTAACTTTGTGGAACTTTCTCCCATCTCCCAACTGCATCTCTGGAACTCAGCCACAGTGATCTTGAGGTTCTTCTTTATTTCTCTCACCAAGGCTCTTCTCCCATGATTGCTTAGTTTGGCCGGACGGCTAGGTCTAGGGTCTAGGAAGACTTCTGGTGGTCCCAAACTTCTTCCATTTAAGGATTATGGAGGCCACTGTGCTCTTAGAAACCTTGATTACTGCAGAAATTCTTTTGTAACCTTGGCCAAATCTGTGCCTTGCCACAATTCTGTCTCTGAGCTCCTTGGCCAGTTCCTTTGACCTCATGATTCTCATTTGGTCTGACATGTACTGTGAGCTGTGAGGTCTTACATAGACAGGTGTGTGCCTTTCCAAATCAAGTCCTATCAGTTTAATTAACCACAGCTGGACTCAAATGAAGGAGTAAAAACATCTCAAGGAGGATCACAAGGAAATGGACAGAATGTGACTTAAATATGAGTGTCTGAGCAAAGGGTCTGAATACTTATGACCATGTGAAATTTCAGTTTTTCTTTTTTAATAAATATGCAAACATTCTACATTTCTGGTTTTTTTTCCAGTCAAGATGGGGAGAAGAGTGAACATTAATGAGAAAAAAAATGAACTTTTTTGAATTTACCAAATGGCTGCAATGAAAGAAAGATTGAAATATTTAAATGGGTCTGAATACTTTCCGTACCCACTGTATGTGCTAGTTATAGCATCAGTATGGACTGACTGACTCCCTTTAAAGTTTTTCTTCTCATGCTTATCCACGATTCCCCTTCCTCGCTCAACCCATGGTAATTAGGTCATCTCTCAAGATATCGGCATCTGTAATAGACCCTGGGATTCCTGGTTGGGCAATATTGTCTTGTGTTCAAAGTTTCCTCTGTGGACACTGTGACCAATGCTGTGAAAGGGGCTGACTGACTGGCACATTTTAATGGTTAAGCGAGCTCTCTTTTTGTGTGTATATGTTGAAATAATCCACTAACCCAGACCCCTTCATACAAAGCACTGGTAACGTGCTAATGTAGGGAATGCTTTGCTTTGTTAAGCTCAAGCAGAAAGTGAAACTGCCAAGATCCGTTACTGATGTTATATGTTTGTTAATTCTCAGTAAGTCGTATATATTTCTATATAAGCCAGGACTTAAAAGTACAAACAAGATATGCTGGTAGTCTGTAACCTTAAAGATATGTAAAGCAGTATGGGGGCTGTATATTTAACACAGTAGAATCATTTTGAGCAATATTTTTGGTTGTTTCATATTTTGTTTCAGAAACATCGGAACAAAGTAAAAATGTTTGCAAAAGTATACTTAGTCTACTTATATAAAGGCAGAAGGAGTCTCGAATATACATTTAGGTATATGTTTTGTTTGCTCTTTGCAGAAAGCTTATTGAAGGAGAGGACAGCAGACTTTCTACATCAGTGAGTGGAATTCTCCACCAGAGTAAAGTATCCGCAGTCACACATGTGAGTTCCACTAAAAGTGTCTCTCAGACAACTGTCCTTATCAAGTGAGTATAGTTCTTTGGTGGCATGTAGGAATCGCTCAAGTCTTGCAGTATTCATTTAACCATTCCTGTTCTCTCTGGTTTAGATAAAGAAGAGTTAAAGCAGGTAAAAAGAAAGTATGAAAGTGTTACCCAGCAAGTGTTGTTGAAGACCTGGCAAGTGCTCCTGAAGACCTGGCAAGTGCTCCTGAAGACCTGTCCTGTTAGCGCTAGATCCATGGCTCATTAGCTTTAGCTTTTATATCTGCTCTGTGCTCTGGACTATCTTCTCTTTTTCTCTTTTTAATTCTCAGCATTGTTATGCACATCAACTTTTTCTAGCTCTGTTAAATAAACACATTAGCATCAACCTTGTCTGAGTTTATTTATAAATCATTAATAAAATAAATCTTTTATGTGACAGCTCTTCATAATGCTAAACTAAATTTCTATATAATGTGTAAAAGCCATATAAGGCCTTGTTTCTATTTATACAGCCGTCCATTGGTTTATTCCTTCTGGTGTGATACAGGACAGCACAAGGCAAGCAGATGCCAGAACTGGTCCCATAGATTTCTATGTGATTGTTCCCAGTTATCCATTGCATCAGTTACTGCAACAAACTTGTCTAGAGCTGGATCAGGAAATGATGAATGCAGTGGATTTTTTTTTATCTGGCCATGGACGAGCTACTCACCTTTTTTGTTTTCTAGGCCATGCTTTGCTCCTTCCGCTATGGCCATCGCTCTTTGCTGTGCTCCATGTTGGGCATTACATGTGTTCTGGCATGTGTCAGTGAGATCTTCTCCCTAGCCCTATTAAGGTCCAGTTAAACCCACCCCTATATCTGAGTATTAAGATAATTCTATGTTCAGTTGCTTGTATCTACTGCTGGTTAAGCTATTGTTTGCTTCAAGCATCATGAACTGTTAATTGATGCAATACGATACACTTTATTGATCCCAAGGGAAATTGTAGTATTTGAGACTGTTATCATTGTGTTACAATATGCTGTGGATTCTATGACACCCCAGTAGCCCTAGAACTAGGATGCAAGAAGAAGAGGAAATGGCAGGTGTGAAACAGCACACAGATGTAGGTATCAAAGTCCACAGCAAAGAGCAATGTAATTTGGACAGACTCCAATAAAAGTTTTTGACACTCACAGCAAATGATGGGTTAACCAGAACACATGCGGGTTATAGAAGAAGATTTGTAATGTAGTGAAAACTGTCTCTAATACCGGTTCATGATGCCTGCAGTAAACAATGGGCTTTTCAGCAGCAGATGCAGATAATGTGAACAGACTTTAATTGATTAACCAACATGTCTGAGACTTTGTATAATATAAATCACAGTCCAATATTGTTCCCATTTAGTATGAACAGTCTAAGTATTAGCTCGAGAATCTAATGGCAAACAAGGGGTTAACAAAGCTGTTCTAGTGAAGTTGTAGGTGATAATAGCAAAAATAATAGAAGGCTAAGGAAATAATACTACTTAATACACACGGTTGTCCAACTGGGCATTAACTGGGTAGATAGTGACAATAAGACTTACTTTCTCACTGTGCTTTGTCACACGTTCATTTGTCCCACTGGAGCTTATGTCTGAACCCTCCTACAAAACGGAAATCCGGCATGTGCGCCAACGGGGCCATTGACTATTATGATGCTGACAGAGTCATGCATCATTTTCAGGCATCAAAACCATAGTGATCATATGACAATTGGTCATATGAGGATCAAGACATGTTGTACAATGCTATTATGGCACCCCAGGAATCCGGATGCCACAGTGGTATTGCCTGACTCCCAGCGAGGGTGATGCCATGCCTGGAATCAAAAAGGAATTCCCTTAGCGGGTAACACTAGCATACAACACTTTCCTGACTCCAGGCCAGAAGGGGGAGCTCTGGACCCGGTTTCAGGGTAGCTTCCTTATAAGTTCTGGCTTGGAGGAGGAGTTAGAAGTCAGTCTGTGTGAGACAGTGAAGGGAGAGGAAGCACAGGAGGAAAGAGAAACGGGAGTGGAGCTGCCATTGGGCTCACTCCAGTTTTGAGAGCCAGAACCCGGACACCGGAGTCCGAGGTTGTGTGGGAACTGTATGCTCCACAGCAGAAACCGGAGGGCAGGAAATTGCAGGTCTCCTAGCCACTGACACCCAAAGGCGCAGCAGCAGATTAGAGCCCAGAGTCACCACGAGAGAAGGGACACCTGTAAAAGGCTTGTGCTGCCTGCCATGCTTGCAGTGTTCCATCTCAGGGACAGATTGAGAGAGGGACTTGAGGAAAGCTAATGCATCAAGAAACTAGAATACAGCGCAAAAAGGGAAGGCTTCCAACCCCACCTGGCTTGGGGGATTCCGAACCGCTTCCAGGCTGCCCAGATTTCAAGATCTCCTGTAATCTGTACCCTGGACTGCAATTCCACCAGTAAAAGGTAAAGAGACTGCAACCCTGTGTGCTCCAATTCTTTCCTGCACCTCAACATCTACAACCCCTCTTAGACTGTCCTGGCAGCCCTGGGGCCTCCGCTCCAACAGTGGGTAGTAAAACCATCTAAGCTGCATTATCATCGGCCCCAGCGGATCCCGTTAAGCAGCGTCGGCCACCCCTTCCTGAGTACCACAGGTGGCATCACAAACATTACTACATTAGACTTTATTTCCCAATACACTTGGTCCCCTTTTATTGGAAGATCCGAGCCGGTACCGAGTATCCCACGGTTCTAGCGGGCGCTCCACTATTATTAAAAACAATTCTTTATAGTAATAGAATAATACAGAACACACACATTAAAAATATTTTTCTAAAAATGTGCCTTAAACCAAAAGGGTACACAGCTCAGAGAATTATAATAACATCCCAATACATGTAGGTAAACTACATTCATAGGTAATAACAATATGAAGAAGCAACTGTTAATAAGGAAACATTTATAAATAGAATTATGTTTATATTATACAGAACTAATCATGACCAATTTATTCATATATAGTTTTTTATAACAGATTAGCGGTTGAAGTGCTCCTTCTACAAACAGTGGTATTTTATAGCCCGTGCTAACTGCAATCAATGTCTATGGAATCAATCACTATATTGTGTCCCAGTGCAATGATAATAGATATCCAATACTACCATGAATTATGTATGGTGAGAGCCAGATGAAGGAGACAATTTTGCAGTGTATTACTTGCTTAGTATGTCATGCTGGCCAAATGATGAAGTGGGTCCAAGCTGCATCCCTTCACCCCGATGCGCGTTTTGCCTCACTAATTGCTAGGGGCATTTCACACTGGCTATAAAAATACCACTAGTTGTAGAAGGATCACTTCAACTGCTAATGTGTTTTAAAAAAACTAAATATATGAAAAAGTTGGTCATGGTTAATTTTTATATCAAATTAAATTAATTCTACTTATAAATGTTTCCTTATTAACCGCTGCTATACTGTTCCTATTTTATATGCGATTCAACCCAGTGCAAGAGATAGGTTGTAATTTTTTCTTATACTAATTGATAACAGTGCTTACAACTTCTCCATATTGCTATTACTTATCAATATAGTTTACCTATATGTATTGGGATGTTATTATAATTATCTGAGCTGTGTACCCTTTTGGTTTGAGGCACCTTTTTAGAAAACATTTTTAATATGTGTATCCTGTATTATTCTGAGCAATTACCGTAATACAGACTTTTTTTTTAATAATATCATTGTACAACACTTCTTGATCCTCATATAACCAATTGTCATAGGATCATTATGGTTTTGAGTAATGTGGAGTGTTACCCTCTCTGCTGATGAGAGATGGTCTTTGGGTTCATTATGGTTATCATTTTTGGGCATATACAGTATGCCTACTGGAGGTGGACATTGAAATGCTTCCAGTAAGCGTATACGTCCGAAAAGGATGCAGGGCAGAGCGCACGTTGCCTCTGTTGGCACCATTATAGTCAATGACCCCTAGGCACATATGCCCGAATCCCGTTTTGTGGGGAAGTTCGGATGTAAGGCCCAACGGGACCAATGAACATGGGACAAAGTGCAGTGTGAAAGCATGACAACTGCATTTAACAGGTTAACAGCAGCAGGCAGAGCTTCCCTCCACTTGCGGCCCTTAGAGGTGGATGATGGATGAATAACACAATTGTTAAAAACAAATGTAATAATCATGTAACTTTCACACTGGCTGCAGGGTCTATTTTAGGGCTCCTACTCACTTGCGCGAGACTCGGATGAGTCTCGCACGGCAATACCCCGGCACTGCACCTGGCACAGTGGAGCGGAGTGTGCGGCTGGTCTCCACCCATCACAGCAATAGATACCCAATGTGCTATTGTATATTAATATGGAGCCCCAAAAATGTCTAGGGTGAATATACAGATTGTCACACGCAAGATAAGGTGATGTAAAGCAATGTAACTATGTCAGATTGAAAATAAAAAAAAGATTTAGCTCTAAAATATTTCCTGAAAATGTTCTTATGTCCCTATAACATGTAATAGCTTTCCGGATTCTAGGCACATTGCGCAGTTCCTCTATGTGATTACAGACAGTGTGCATATTATAATATTCACCTTTGGAACATAATCATCTATCATGGTTTCAGTAGAGGGGATTTCAATGAGCAGTGTGGATATGAAGATGTTCTTTTCTACTTATCTCTAGTTGTGTCTTGCAGAGGACCTGTGATCTCGCCGGACATGAGGGTTTTAGTAAATTATTGTGACTTTTCACAATCCCTTTTTTATTGTGAATTTCTGTTTTCTTCCTCTTAGAACTGTAAAAATAATCTTTTCTATGTCAAGGTTGTATTCACAAGGTCTTTTTAGTCTTTTTTTTCCCCCTTAAATGGGGAACAAAAACATCATAGTTACACTGATGACACCACCGATCCCGCAGCTTTGTATGGGTTCTGTTTGGTACACTGTGGCGTAAATTTTACTGCTTGATATCGCCACTGGCTAAATATAAAAAAAGATTAATGCAACTAATGTTGTTGGTAAAATATTTGAAGGGTTTCTGAGGGATGTTATTCTGGATTATCTCAATGAGAATAACTGTTTAACTCCATATCAGCATGGGTTTATGAGAAATCGCTCCTGTCAAACCAATCTAATCAGTTTTTATGAAGAGGTAAGCTATAGGCTGGACCACGGTGAGTCATTGGACGTGGTATATCTCGATTTTTCCAAAGCGTTTGATACCGTGCCGCACAAGAGGTTGGTACACAAAATGAGAATGCTTGGTCTGGGGGAAAATGTGTGTAAATGGGTTAGTAACTGGCTTAGTGATAGAAAGCAGAGGGTGGTTATAAATGGTATAGTCTCTAACTGGGTCGCTGTGACCAGTGGGGTACCGCAGGGGTCAGTATTGGGACCTGTTCTCTTCAACATATTCATTAATGATCTGGTAGAAGGTTTACACAGTAAAATATCGATATTTGCAGATGATACAAAACTATGTAAAGCAGTTAATACAAGAGAAGATAGTATTCTGCTACAGATGGATCTGGATAAGTTGGAAACTTGGGCTGAAAGGTGGCAGATGAGGTTTAACAATGATAAATGTAAGGTTATACACATGGGAAGAAGGAATCAATGTCACCATTACACACTGAACGAGAAACCACTGGGTAAATCTGACAGGGAGAAGGACTTGGGGATCCTAGTTAATGATAAACTTACCTGGAGCAGCCAGTGCCAGGCAGCAGCTGCCAAGGCAAACAGGATCATGGGGTGCATTAAAAGAGGTCTGGATACACATGATGAGAGCATTATACTGCCTCTGTACAAATCCCTAGTTAGACCGCACATGGAGTACTGTGTCCAGTTTTGGGCACCGGTGCTCAGGAAGGATATAATGGAACTAGAGAGAGTACAAAGGAGGGCAACAAAATTAATAAAGGGGATGGGAGAACTACAATACCCAGATAGATTAGCGAAATTAGGATTATTTAGTCTAGAAAAAAGACGACTGAGAGGCGATCTAATAACCATGTATAAGTATATAAGGGGACAATACAAATATCTCGCTGAGGATCTGTTTATACCAAGGAAGGTGACGGGCACAAGGGGGCATTCTTTGCGTCTGGAGGAGAGAAGGTTTTTCCACCAACATAGAAGAGGATTCTTTACTGTTAGGGCAGTGAGAATCTGGAATTGCTTGCCTGAGGAGGTGGTGATGGCGAACTCAGTCGAGGGGTTCAAGAGAGGCCTGGATGTCTTCCTGGAGCAGAACAATATTGTATCATACAATTATTAGGTTCTGTAGAAGGACGTAGATCTGGGGATTTATTATGATGGAATATAGGCTGAACTGGATGGACAAATGTCTTTTTTCGGCCTTACTAACTATGTTACTATGTTACTAATGTTTGGGTGTCAGACAGATGCAACCTGTGCATAACGTTTGGGTCAATTGCATCCAGCTTAGAAAAAAAACAAACAAATTGGCAATCAGCATAACTAATAACCAGTAAGTGAAGGAGCCCCAAGATGCTCCCAGACTCCTCTGGCAGAAGAGTATCTCCCAAGATCCTATATGGACCTACGTCTTCCTCTTCTGCATCTGTGCTCTGATACACATTAGATTATTTCAGGAAATATTCCCTCCAGAAAAAAATACTATTATGAGTAGAATAAATTTAAATGGAACTTGAATAAACTGACAAGACATCTGATTTTTGTTCCTCAAACCTCTGCTTACGTAGTTTGTTATTTTGTAAGTATTTATATGAGCACATACATTACCTATAAATATAGTGCACTAGACAAATTCATGGAAGTAGCTCAATAAAATTCTACAAGCAGGGAACACTCAACTCTCTTATTTCTGTTAAATTGTTATTTTTGCCTTTATACTGTATATATATATATATATATATTTACACTTGCTCATATAGTGCCATTAATTCCACAGCGTTTTATAGAACTTATCATCACCGTCCCCGTTGGGGCTTGCAATCTAAAATCCCCTCTCAGTATGTCTTTGGATTAGGGAGTATCAAGGGGAAATCCACGCAGATATGGGGAAAACATAACCTCCTTGCAGAAGTTGAGCTTGGTGAGATTTGCACCCAGCATTACAAGGCTATAGCCTTGACTAACTATATATACTATATATATCTTGGATACCTTCCTGCTATATATGTACTTCATCCTGGTTCCATCCTAGTATATATGTCCCCCATCTTTTTATATATATCCCTCATCCTGGCCCCTTTCTTGTATACATATATAGCTCTGGCAAAAAATTAAGAGACCACCACATCAAATCCCTGTCATGGGCAGCCCAATCTCCAGACCTGAACTCCACTGAAAACCTCTGGAACGTAATCAAGAGGATGATGGATAGTCACAAGCCATCAAACCAAGAAGAACTGCTTACATTTTTGCGCCAGGAGCAGTGTGAAAGACTGGTGGAAAGCATGACAAGACACATGAAAGCTGTGATTACAAATCATGGTTATTCCACAAAATATTGATTTCTGAATTCTTCCTGAGTTAAAACATTAGTATTGTTGTTTCTAAATGATTATGAACTTGCTTTTTCTTTGCATTATTTGATGTCTTAAAGCACTGGTAATTTTTTTTTTTTTAATTTTGACCATGTCTCCTTTTCAGAAAAAAAAATTTTTGCTTGGAAATTCGGAGACATGTTGTCAGAAGTTTATGCAACAAAAGAACAATTTACATTTTACTCAAAAATATACCTATAAAGAGAAAAATCAGACAAACTGAACATTTTGCAGTGGTCTCTTAATATTTGCCAGAGCTGTATGTGTTCTCCATCCTGGCAAATATGTTCCCCATCCTGGTATATATGTTGCCCACCCTGACATATATCACCTCTATCCTGGTATACAGGTCCTTCTCAAAAAATTAGCATATAGTGTTAAATTTCATTATTTACCATAATGTAATGATTACAATTAAACTTTCATATATTATAGATTCATTATCCACCAACTGAAATTTGTCAGGTCTTTTATTAGTTTTAATACTGATGATTTTGGCATACAACTCCTGATAACCCAAAAAACCTGTCTCAATAAATTAGCATATTTCACCCATCCAATCAAATAAAAGTGTTTTTTAATAACAAACAAAAAAACCATCAAATAATAATGTTCAGTTATGCACTCAATACTTGGTCGGGAATCCTTTGGCAGAAATGACTGCTTCAATGCGGCGTGGCATGGAGGCAATCAGCCTGTGACACTGCTGAGATGTTATGGAGGCCCAGGATGCTTCAATAGCGGCCTTAAGCTCATCCAGAGTGTTGGGTCTTGCGTCTCTCAACTTTCTCTTCACAATATCCCACAGATTCTCTATGGGGTTCAGGTCAGGAGAGTTGGCAGGCCAATTGAGCACAGTAATACCATGGTCAGTAAACCATTTACCAGTGGTTTTGGCACTGTGAGCAGGTGCCAGGTCGTGCTGAAAAATGAAATCTTCATCTCCATAAAGCATTTCAGCCGATGGAAGCATGAAGTGCTCCAAAATCTCCTGATAGCTAGCTGCATTGACCCTGCCCTTGATGAAACACAGTGGACCAACACCAGCAGCTGACATGGCACCCCACACCATCGCTGACTGTGGGTACTTGACACTGGACTTCAGGCATTTTGGCATTTCCTTCTCCCCAGTCTTCCTCCAGACTCTGGCACCTTGATTTCCGAATGACATGCAAAATTTGCTTTCATCAGAAAAAAGTACTTGGGACCACTTAGCAACAATCCAGTGCTGCTTCTCTGTAGCCCATTTCGGCACCTGTAGCCCATTTTCTGCACACGCCTGTGCACGGTGGCTCTGGATGTTTCCACACCAGACTCAGTCCACTGCTTCCTCAGGTTCCCCAAGGTCTGGAATCGGTCCTTCTCCACAATCTTCCTCAGGGTCCGGTCTCCTCTTCTCGTTGTACAGCGTTTTCTGCCACATTGTTTCCTTCCAACAGACTTACCATTGAGGTGCCTTGATACAGCACTCTGGGAACAGCCTATTTGTTGAGAAATTTCTTTCTGGGTCTTACCCTCTTGCTTGAGGGTGTCAATGATGGCCTTCTTGACATCTGTCAGGTCGCTAGTCTTACCCATGATGGGGGTTTTGAGTAATGAACCAGGCAGGGAGTTTATAAAAGCCTCAGGTATCTTTTGCATGTGTTTAGAGTTAATTAGTTGATTCAGAAGATTAGGGTAATAGGCCGTTTAGAGCAGGGGTCCCCAACTCCAGTCCTCAAGGCCCACCCACAGGTCATGTTTTCAGGATTTCCTTTGCATTGCACAGGTGATGCAATTATTACCTGGGCAAGACTAAGGAAATCCTGAAAACATGACCTGTTGGTGGGCCTTGAGGACTGGAGTTGGGGATCCCTGGTTTAGAGAACCTTTTCTTGATATGCTAATTTATTGAGACAGGTTTTTTGGGTTATCAGGAGTTGTATGCCAAAATCATCAGTATTAAAACAATAAAAGACCTGACAAATTTCAGTTGGTGGATAATGAATCTATAATATATGAAAGTTTAATTGTAATCATTACATTATGGTAAATAATGAAATTTAACACTATATGCTAATTTTTTGAGAAGGACCTGTATATTCCCCATCCTGATATATATGTTCCACATCCTGGTATGTATATGTACACCATCCTGGGCACATCCTGGTATATATGTTCTTCATCCTGGTATAAATGTCCTTCATCCTGGTGTATATGTCACTTATCCTTATACTTATACGTTTGCTCTGACGTCGGCGTGCCGCTCATCCACAGGGCCCAGTAGTGACCTCTGCAACTACAATTGTTTCGCCCCTGATCACTCTCCATCCAACATCCAGCCTCTAAAAGATGACTTTCTCAAAGAATGAAGAAAGATAGCTGTTGCCATATGTCACCAACTTGTTCATTCCATTATCCATAAAAATTGGATATTCTTGTGTTCAGTGAGATATTGATTAAAATCTTACACTTCAAAGGAGGCGCATTCATTTATGATGAGCACTGTATAACCACAATTCCAAGAAAAGTTGGGACACTGTATAAAATGTAGAGGAAAAGTGATATAATATCTTACAGACATATTTTATTCACATCAAAATTTAGAACAGATATCAGAAAATTAATGCTATTTTTTTTATTTTTTATTTGAAAAAAAAAAAAAGCAACTCATTTTGAGATTGATGGCAGTAACATCTCTCAAAAGATGGGACAGGGTTAAAGGGACACTGTCACCTGAATTTGGAGGGAACAATCTTCAGCCATGGAGGCGGGGTTTTGGGGTTTTTGATTCACCCTTTCCTTACCCGCTGGCAGGGCTGCCACTAGAAATTTTGGGGCCCCATACTGGCAAAAGTTTCGGGGCCCCCTTGAAACTCCGCCCAGGCTCCACCCCAACCCCGCCCCCAGGCTCCACCCCACGAACTGTCCACAGTCCCACCGCTCTCTCTTGGAAAATCTCCACTTCTCACCTATCACACATTAACAGTTCCCATCACCAGATCACACATATAGCCGGCAGCTTTTGTTTTGGCCAAAAGATTTTTTAAGCCGCCACCATAAACAGTAGACACTTTTGGCCGGGCCCTACTCTACTGTAACCTACTAAATATTTGTTAAAATATGCAATACAATTTAGGTATATTTTTATTTATTTTTCAATTTTTAAAATGACCTATAATACTACATACAAGGAACAAATACCACCGCACTATGACCAGATGACATATTACCACCACAGTGATCGAATAATATAAAACACAAGGAACAAATACCGCTACACCATGACCAGACCGCATATAACCACAAATGACTGAATACTACAATACTGATCAGTAATAAAAAAAAAACCCACAATACTATCACCAGCAGTGCCATTATGCACAGGAGATCTGTAATTAGTAAGCAGTGTCTGTGTACAGGTAATACAGTGATCACCGGTGACATTATACACAGGACCTCTGTATATAATGTATAGGTAATACAGTGATCACTGGTGACATTGTATACAGGACCACTGTATATAGTATACAGTGTATAGTGTCAGTGTATAGGTAACACTGACTCACCAGTGACGTCTCTAGGTGAAGTCCTTCATCTTTCATCCAGCACAGACCGCCATCATTTCATCCAGCCAGGACTCGTCTCTGCAGGAAATAAAACAGTTATCTCGAGTTCCGCTTGTAGAACACATTACTTAATTTTCCCAACTTCTACATTACACCACATGAAGAAGGCAACATAGTATCACTCTACACAGTAACAGGACCGCCCCACCATTTAAACAGTATACTCAAAAAATAAAATAAATACATCACTGCAATAATAATATCCCTTAATTAGCCCCTATGGTAATATTCGCCATCCTAGCCCCCGTGTGTCTCATTCCAGGCTCCAGCCATATGTTCTCCCATCCTGCCCTCATGAGTATCCATTCTGCCCCATATGATCTCCCCATCCTGCCCCATCTGTCTCCATCGTATCCATCCTGCCCCATCTGTCTCCAATCTTGCCCCATCTGTCTCCATTCTGCCCCATCTGTTTCCAATCCTGCCCCATCTGTGTCCAGCATTCTGCCCCATCTGTGTCCAGCACTCTGCCCCATCTGTGTCCAATCCTGCCCCGTCTGTGTCCAGCACTCTGCCCCGTCTGTGTCCAATCCTGCCCCATCTGTGTCCAGCACTCTGCCCAGTCTGTGTGCAATCCTGCCCCATCTGTGTCCAGCACTCTGCCCCATCTGTTTCCAATCCTGCCTCATCTCTGTCCAGCACTCTGCCCCATCTCTGTCCAGCACTCTGCCCCATCTCTGTCCAGCACTCTGCCCCATCTCTGTCCAGCACTCTGCCCCATCTCTGTCCAGCACTCTGCCCCATCTCTGTCCAGCACTCTGCCCCATCTCTGTCCAATCCTGCCCCATCTGTGTCCAGCATCTCTGTCCAGCACTCTGCCCCATCTCTGTCCAGCACTCTGCCCCATCTCTGTCCAGCACTCTGCCCCATCTCTGTCCAGCACTCTGCCCCATCTCTGTCCAATCCTGCCCCATCTGTGTCCAGCACTCTGCCCCATCTCTGTCCAATCCTGCCCCATCTCTGTCCAGCACTCTGCCCCATCTCTGTCCAGCACTCTGCCCCATCTCTGTCCAGCACTCTGCCCCATCTCTCTCAGGCACTCTGCCCCATCTCTGTCCAGCACTCTGCCCCATCTCTGTCCAATCCTGCCCCATCTGTGTCCAATCCTGCCCCATCTCTGTCCAGCACTCTGCCCCATCTCTGTCCAGCACTGTGCCCCATCTGTGTCCAATCCTGCCCCATCTGTGTCCAGCACTCTGCCACATCTGTGTCCAATCCTGCCCCATCTGTGTCCAGTCCTGCCCCATCTGTGTCCAGCACTCTGCCCCATCTGTGTCCAATCCTGCCCCATCTGTGTCCAATCCTGCCCCATCTCTGTCCAGCACTCTGCCCCATCTGTGTCCAATCCTGCCCCATCTCTGTCCAGCACTCTGCCCCATCTCTGCCAGCACTCTGCCCCATCTCTGTCCAGCACTCTGCCCCATCTCTGTCCAGCACTCTGCCCCATCTCTGTCCAGCACTCTGCCCCATCTCTGTCCAGCACTCTGCCCCATCTCTGTCCAATCCTGCCCGATCTGTGTCCAGCACTCTGCCCCATCTCTGTCCAATCCTGCCCCATCTCTGTCCAGCACTCTGCCCCATCTCTGTCCAGCACTCTGCCCCATCTCTGTCCAGCACTCTGCCCCATCTCTCTCAGGCACTCTGCCCCATCTCTGTCCAGCACTCTGCCCCATCTCTGTCCAATCCTGCCCCATCTGTGTCCAATCCTGCCCCATCTCTGTCCAGCACTCTGCCCCATCTCTGCCAGCACTCTGCCCCATCTCTGTCCAGCACTCTGCCCCATCTCTGTCCAGCACTCTGCCCCATCTCTGTCCAGCACTCTGCCCCATCTGTGTCCAATCCTGCCCCATCTCTGTCCAGCACTCTGCCCCATCTCTGTCCAGCACTCTGCCCCATCTCTGTCCAGCACTCTGCCCCATCCAGCTGTAGCGCCGGCCGCCGCTTAGGGCCCGGTTCAGCCTGCGGCTGCCGGTAGGGGCCCGGTGAGCAGGTAAGAGGGGGCCCGATGCGGGCCCCCTCTGCTCACCGGGCCCCATACGCCAGTCACGGCTGTAATGGCCTAATGGCAGCCCTGCCCGCTGGCTGCATGCTGGCTGCAATATTGGATTGAAGTTCATTCTCTGTCCTCCGTAGTACATGATTGCACAAGGTGCAATCTTGCCTTGCGCAGGCGTGTACTATGGAGGACAGAGAATGAACTTCAATCCAATATTGCAGCCAGCATGCAGCCAGCGGGTAAGGAAAGGGTGAATCAAAAACCCCAAAACCCCGCCTCCATGGCTGAAGATTGTTCCCTCCAAATTCAGGTGACAGTGTCCCTTTAACAGAAGGCTGGAACGGTAAGTGATATCAATGAAAAACAACTGGAGGGTCAAATTTCAACTATATCACATGAATATGTATGAAAAGAGCGTGTTAGAAAGGCAGAGTCTCTCAGAAGCAAAGATGGTCAGAAGTTCACCAATCTGCGAAGTACTGCATTTAAAAATTGTAAAACAATATGAGAAAAATTATCATGTAAAATTGTAAATACTTTGAATATCAAACTATCTAAAATATATGGTATCATTGAAAGGTTGAGAGATTCTGCAGAAATCTATGTGCACAAGGGAGAAGGCCGACTGTCAATATAAGATGCTTGTGATCAGCAGACCCTCCGGTGGCACTGCATTAAAATCAGGCAGGATTTAGTCTTTAAAATCACTGCATGGGCCCAGGAATACTTACAGAAATAAATGGCTATGAACACAGTTCACCACGCAATCCACAAATGCAAGTGAAAGCTCCATCACACAAAGATGTCTACATCAACCAAGAATGGGACAACATTCCTCTTCCAAAACTCCAGCTATTGGTTTCCTCACTGCTCAGATGGTTTATAGACTGTTGTAAAAAGAAGAGAGAATGCTACACAATGGTAGACATCACCCTGTCAAAACCTTTTTGTAAGATGTGCTGCTGAAATAAAATGTCTAATTTTCACCTTTTGATCTATGTCCTATGTTATGTTGGGAATAAAATATAGCTACAAGAAAGGTCGTAGTCTATATATATATATATATATATATATATATATATATACAAGCTTTGAAATATATATTTTATGTATAAATATATATTATATATCAGCTTTTTACTCATAGAGTTATGATTTATCTAAGCGGACGATGACCCATTTCAGAAAAATTATAAGACTAGACAGTGGCTTGATTATGTTTTCATCTAAAAATACTACAAATATAGCATAGCGCGTAGCAGAATTGTGTATGTAGGATGTGATCACACATCACCAGGCGTCTGGACATTTCTGATGGTGCAGGGATGCTGGGAGGTTGGTAACCCATATGCTCCAGTGCTTTTGATTCAGGAGAAGCAGCTGAAGATTGGAGTCTCCCTGATGTTTTAGAGCAAGAATTTCTCACGCATTCAGCCCAGGCTCCTCATCCACTCAGGCAATATGTTCACGCAGGAAAAACATAATCATTCACCAAGCTTATATGCAGCCTGTGAATTCACAGCCCAATAAAATCCATCTGTTTGGGCATGGTATTTCTACATTATGTTGCTTTTATAATGATACATGTGATTTATAGGCAAGGAGATGTAGCATCTATGTAAATGGCTCTTGAAGTCCTTTTAATCATATGAATGATTAATACCCTGGTTACTTAAGTCTGTTGTAGACAATGACATTGAACCAGTAGATTAATTCACTTGTAGACATTGCCAGGGAGGTTTTTACACATTCTTTTTTTTAGTTCTAAATGCCAATGAATACCTCAATAAGACTTTCTTTAAAGGCTTTTAGCCGATTTACCAGGTGATTAACTGTGTGTCACAGTGGAGGCACAGTGTTTGTGTATGGCCACTGCTAGGGACCTGCAGTCAGTGCTTGTGAATAGAGGTTATTTGTGTGCAGGGAGCTGTCAGTGGTGCTGAATGCCTGGAAGTAACTCTGCTTACTGGCTTCACAATGCCTCTATTCAACAAGTGCAACCACATTTACCCTAGCAGCTCTTTAGAGCAGGGAATGGAGCTGTTCCATCAATATCCCTCTTACATCTTCATGTCCATGGCTCTGCTGTCACTGTCAGCACCATGATGTGATTTAGGTATCCCCTTTCATCTCATGAAGGCAATGCATTGAAAAACACTGAACTTCTTCAGGCCAAAAGCACCAAGGAATAATCAAGAGTTTGAGTAGGTATGTGAAGATGCCTGGGGTCAGTAGTCTCCAATGTTCACAGTAGCCATAGTATCAGTGAGAAGAAGTCAGTTATAATAGGCTGTGTCGGGAAGGGTTTAACGAGGGAAACTTAGACCTAAATTAGTGCAGGCATCTGCAATGTTCAAGTCTGCCTCAGCTCTCATCATCCATTCTATTACTCTCCTTACACTCAAGGCTTTTCAAAAGAAACCTATTCCACCTTTTGTTGATGTTCTCTTTCAGATAGGACAAAGATCTGCTTTATCCCATAAAGTCATGAACAAGTGATAGATCTTTTCTTTTTGCTGGTTAATCAACAGATTTAGTAGAATGAATGTGAGACTCTTAATGAATATAATTTACTTGTGATCCTTGTTGTCGTATGTAAGGCATTAAACACAGCATTGTCCATACCAGTAAACCTGAAGATGAATCCTACCCTGGTGGTGTGCACTGGTGTGACCCCATTCCTATCATCTACTACCAAAGTGGGATGACTTGGCCCAGATACCTACATTGATTCACTTTAATGGAAAGTTGTTGGTGGGCACATAATACAACTCACATCTGCTCTCTTCCCAGGGACTAAAAGTGGCATTATAGATTAGCAGATTGAAAAATGACCAAAATCAGCAGAAATCCATAGCCACTTGAATTTGTGAAAGTTCTTTGCTGGAGAAGACGCTTAACAGAACTTGTAGACAATCTTTATAGCTGTGAGAAGGTCAGAGAAGGAATGGATTTTGCATGGTGGTATCTCTGAGTTCTGTGCATTGTATTGACCTCAGGATGTATGAATAGACTACATGACATTTTGTGTCTCAGTTGCCTTCCACATCTTACTTTAAGTCATAAAAGAGCACAGTGAGGTAAAAAATACTCTGCTGTAAAAAAATAATAGTAATAAGCAAGTGCTAGTCAGAGGATGGAAAAAAACAGGGTATTTAGTTGATACGTTTTTTTGCAAAAAAATGTATACTAAGCTGCTCCACCAATCGTCAAGGTATACCCATATAGAGCAGTCCTACCTAATGTATATAATCCCTATCTGATGTATTTAAAACCTGATCATCTGTATAGTACCTGTATAAGCAGGGTTCAGAGAAGGAATATCCATGTGGACATGCAGGATGGAACAGACATAGAATGAAAACACAGAAGTATTGTCATTTTTATTTAAAGTGTTAGTTTTAGTTTTGTACATTACAGCTGAGACTTTGCTGCAAGTATCTACACAAATCAGCCACAGTGTTAAAATGTGCAGTAAATAGCTTTGATTGTATATTTAAGGCTCTTGTGAGAGGTTGGAATATATTATACTGCAATTGATCAGTGAATTCCTGAGGTTTGATTTGTTGGAAGCAGAACATATATGCAGGTGTAGCAATTTTAGATAAAGCATCAGGGATCAAGGCCCACAATGTGATGGATAGATGTCTGGATTAGAGCTTCTCTAAAATGATAGCTCTTCTGGGGTGTTCTTGGCATGCAATGGTCCAAAGCAGGACATCATGTCAACTGGTAAAATGCTTATCAGTGGAGCTGAGCGGATCTTCTGAAATTCGACTTCGGAAAATATTACACCCATAATTTGAAATGAATTGCCGTAAATAAAGTAAAGTGAACCTCAATCCTGGAAAGCTAAATATTGCTCAGAAAATGCACCTTGGGAGTAGAGAGAGTGAGAACTCTTCTGTTCCTTAGAGCTTACACATTACAAGACATTGAGAACCCAGAGGCCAAAAGAGCTTACACTTTACAGGTGAGAAAGAGAGAGAAGACCCTGCTGACTATAAGACCTTTCACAATATAGCAGAGAGAGACTTACCTAGTGACTCTGGAGATGGAAAACAACTCTGCCATATAAATTGTGATCCACTGGGATGGCCCAGATACTGACCACTACTGGACAAGGAATCCTTATAATCTTATAGCTGCAGGGCATTAGGGGGGGGGGGGGGGCCCACATGGCCACCCAAAAATGACATTAGCTCCAGCTGTGACCAGATGTGGATACTTTCTATGGAGTTGCAAAGCATAGTTCCATTTAATGTGTAGTGGCCCTGCCAGCTACTGCAGAACAGCTTCTGTTCAAAAGAATAATAGGAGCTGGGCTGTAGTACCTGGCTGCTACACAATGGACCTAGCTGCACTTTGCAGCTCTGCTCAGAAGGCTTACATATGGTCACCAGTGGAGCAAACAATA
This sequence comes from Ranitomeya imitator, assembly GCF_032444005.1. Classification (NCBI taxonomy): domain Eukaryota; kingdom Metazoa; phylum Chordata; class Amphibia; order Anura; family Dendrobatidae; genus Ranitomeya; species Ranitomeya imitator. Next base: position 315,142,916 of record NC_091286.1, on the reverse strand, counting down.
GCTGATCTGTGGGAGTATAGGGTGTAGGACCCAGAAGACTTCACATTGATGACCTATCCTATGCTCACATTATATTGATGATCTTCATCAGGGCTGCACAACTCCAGTCCTCAAGGCCCACCAAGAGTGCAAGTTTTCAGGATTTCCTTCGTTTTGCACAAGTGATGATTCCAACACCTAAGGAAATCCAGGAAACATGCACTCTTGGTGGGCCTGCAGTTGTACACCCCTGATCCGCATCAATAGGGCATCAATATTCTGTTTCTAGACAGCCAATATTAATAATGGATTTAGAGCTGATAGGATTATTGTTTTCATGCCAAACTGATTTTTGGGGTGAATTACGGTGTTTGGAGTTCTAGTCTTTCACTGGGCTGTTTTTTAGAATTCTGCATTGCGATTGTGTCTCCTCGGATCTCTTCTTCTGTCCATGACAATGTGCCATTGACTGAAACCAGTACAATCCAGGAAATAAACTGCACTAATAACCTATTAGGAATGCTGGCACACATTACAATTTGTATCTAATAATCTTAAAAATATGATTATTAATATAATTGCAACATTTAAATAATCCATATTATATGTGAATTTATCTGCATTTTTTCCACCATGGTCATATATAGAATATCGATAGAATGTGCAATAAATGTAGGGTGGTGGGTTCCTATGCTGGGACCTCCAGTTACCCTAGGTTGCACATGTTCCTGTCATTGGCAAATAAAGAAGAAGCCAAGAGATCTTTTTGAGCAGTTTTGCCTGGAGATGTTTCCTCAGCTCAGGACTCTTCCTCTGCCAAATTAGGGTCTTTATCAGGTGCAGCTAAGGAGTCTCCCGCTTGGTCCTGTCTGAGCTGGAGTCACCCGGTTGTGATGCCAGGCAGCACCCTATGTAGTGCTTCTACACTCTTCTAGGCAATTATTTCTGGGGCTCTGTTACTGGGGCTGTAATTTGGGAGCTTTATTGAGGGGCAAGATACATTAGTTACAGAAATCTCAGCAGCAGGACATACATATAAATGTATGCAGCTCCATACAGCTCCATACATATAAATGCTGGTGATTTGCAGAGTGTGTTTTTGTGGGTGATTTTTATAGAGCCTAGTTTGCAGAAAAAAAAAATCTGTTCCATACATGTGAATAATGTTTTTTTGCCCCATTTGTGTGATTTCTACAAATCCTATTCAGCTTTGTAGAGCGTTTTCCACCTATTGGCAGGAGTGCCCTTCCTTGCACCCTAGGAGCCCATGGGGCCCACTGGTTGCCCCACAGAGGGCCATTGCTCAGGTCCCCTCCAGTGTGGAGATGTCTGGGCACAAAGCGACCTGAGAATTTCTGTCACTCTCTGCATATGCTTCCAAGTGCTTTAATCCCAATTAGGGGCGGCTGACACACGGTCCTATTCATCCCAATCAGGCCCTGAATACATTTGCCTAGAAATGAACTTCACCAATAGAGACTCCCTTAAATGTGCCCAGCAGCAAGGAAAATCGAATTGAGTCAATGGCTCCTTCTCTGGGGATGCGGGAAGAAGAGGTAGGAATGTGTAAGGTGCAGCGAGACACGGCCATTTATGGGACCTTTATCCGCAGCATGTGAAGCGAGAGAGCCGAGCACAATGCCAGTGCCCTGCTAGTCCTGCCCGTGTCAGCGCTGGGTGACCATGGCACTAATTACTGATACACATGGCCACACTGGCCCTAACGAGTCATCTGCTAGGACTCCCATAGAAACGGAATCACTATTCATATCCTATTCACAGACCGCAGCCCCTTGTGTCCCCTCGTCCCCTAGCGGGAACACAGGATGGCTAGCAGGTTCTCAATTCACACCATAGAAAGGGGGGTAGCTGGTGGTCGATCGGAGATTGGAAGGAACAATCAGACTGACTAGATCTCATCCAAAACGTAACATTGCAGAAACGTTATGGGGGATATATATATATATATATATATATATATATATATATATATGTATATAATATATTTATATATATATATTATATATTTTTTTTTCACTTTGCGCTTTGTATTATATATATATATATAAATATATATATATATATATAATTATTATTATTATTTATTTATATAGCACCATTGATTCCATGGTGCTGTACATGAGAAGGGGTTACATACAAGTTACAAATATCACATACAGTAAACAAACTAACAATGACGGACTGATACAGAGGGGCGAGGACCCTGCCCTTGCGGGCTTACATTCTACAGGATACCCGTATATGTCTAGATGATGGATTAAAGGACCAATACAATTGACTTATATATAAAATATTAGATATATAAGTCCGTCTATGAATGTATGTATACACATATATATCATATACATACTGATTGAATAGTGTCATGACTGATAGACACGCTTGCACTAGGATATATGGAATAAACATACATGGAACAAATACATATTTACACACATATGTATATAGATATACCGTGAAATATAAAACATATCTGTATATAGAGCATTGTTAATTAATAAATAGAAAGAAATAAGTAGCTTTATTCATCCAGATCACTAACGCGAGTCCGATATGTTTGCACCAGTATAATGCTTGATAATACTACTATTAATTTCGAGAGAAAAAAATAAAAACCCTTGAGCTGATGGTCCTGTTCAGACTGGCAGTGGCTGCCCATCCCTCAGACCTTGCCATCCTCTGGTCTGCAGCCCTTTGCTGCTCTGAATGGAGCTCCCTGGTGGGACTTTGCTCTCAGCCCCTGTTCTTCTGTAGATGACTGCTGTTTCTTAACATTCATGCCTCATTATGGGGCAACCTGTTAACTGCAAAGCTCCCAGTGCCAGTCTGCTACCAAGGGGCACAGACAGTTCAGTGCTTGGCATAAACAGGGCTCCCCCAATAAAATATCTTTGTGCCCAGCTTTATCTGCGTTAACGAGACTTCCAGATTCTTAGCTGGAGTCTATAAAAGCCATGGTGGAATGTTTTGATTGAGTCCAAACATTGTCCTGGAATAAAGCTGAAACCATGTAATTAATGTGTCTTTTTAATAAGGAACAATACGGCCGTTCAAGCTCTTTAATTTCATTTCATTTTCCATCCCATTTGCTGCAAACACTGCCCTCACTTTTACACCCAGCCTTTCAGGCTGCATTGTGCTCCACTGGGCACATTACATTGCTTTCACCCTTGCTTTTTAAGGCAAAGAAAATGTGTTCCTATTGCCTTTTGTCATTTCACTTGGGGAACTTCGACTTTGAGCCACAGGACAGAATAAAAATGGACTAGCTGGTGTGAAAGCTTCCCGAGCAGCCTCCTCTATTCTCCCTGGATGGGAACCAGCCACAATTGGCCATATTAATAAATAACTGGCCTCACAGCCGGCCTCTACATGAGGCCACTGATATAGAGCCTCGTGTCCTTCACGCCCTTTGACTCATGAAGTCCTGGATGGAGACTGTCCCTGAGTGAGGCAGGAGGCCACCTTTACCTCCACTCCTGGAAATGAACCAGTGTCATCTCAGAATGGCCAGAGGTTACCAGCACATTGTCACTGCCCTCCAAACTATCCAGGAACCATTCATGGGGAGGATCAAAGAGGTCATCAGAGTTTACTTGTCCTCATGGTGGAGCCGGCAGTGTCAATGAAGCTCCTGCAGAAGTCCACTCCATTGGCATCCAGCTAAGATACCAATCAAGAATCAGATAACCTAAAATATACATAAGGTGACACCAATGTCACTATAGCAGCTTGTATGGTGTGTTATACCAGGAGAAGACATAGGGAAGCCTTAGTGTGTCCACTATGTTCTTATTTACTTTTCAAGCTTCCATATAATCAGGGCAAAACATAAAAAATAACCATATTACAGATATTGATGACCCGTCATCTGCATTATTAGGTTCATGACATAACTGTTGAACTGGTCATGAAATACAGATTAAAGATCAATGATGGTTTTATGTCAATCATCTTATAGCCAACCTTTGGCAGAGGATAATAGGGCTGGGAGCCTTGAGATGGGCAGTGGGCACTTTCTGTATAATAAAAAAATCTATAAATATATGTCTACTTTGGACCAGTAGATAATACAGAAAAATACTATCTATCTATCTATCTATCTATCTATCTATCTATCTATCTATCTATCTATCTATCTATCTATCTCATATCTATCTATCTATCTATCTATCTATCTATCTATCTATTATCTATCTCATATCTATCTAACTATCATCTATCTATCTATCTATCTAATTATCTATCTATCTCATATCTATCTATCTCATATCTATCTATCTAATATCTGTCATCTATCTATCTATCTATCTATCTATCTATCTAATGGAAGTTTAATGAGTCCAAATGGGCTCAATAAAGTCTATGTTTTCTATGTAATCTTTTTTTTTAAGTCCTGCCTTTTGAATTATTTATATTATGGAACAAATAGGATATTTGTTGGAGAACTTGCACCCACTGTAAGTTCTTATTAAATGATGCTGCTCCACAAGCTTCTATCTCAATGTCAATCATCTATCTATCTATCTATCTATCTATCTATCTATCATGTATCTATCTATCTACCTACCTATTTATCTATCTATCTATTTATCTATCTACCCAATATCTATCTATCTATTTATCTACCTATGTATCTATTTCCATATCTATCTATCTATCTATCTATTATCTATCTATCTACCTATCTAACATCTATCTCATATCTATCTATCTATCTAACTATCTATCTATCTATCTATCTATCTATCTATCTATCTATCTTTCTTTTATCTATCTTTCTATATCTATCTATCTAATTATCTCTTATCTATCTATCTCTTATCTATCTGTTTATCTTTCATTTGTCTATCTATCTATCTATCTATCTATCTATCTATCTATCTATCTATCTATCCCTCCCATATCTATCTATCTATCTCTTATCTATCTATATCTTATCTATTTATCTACCTCTTTATCTCTATACTTCATCAGCTGTAGTGTATCACCCCCTTACAATTCAGGCAATGTCAAATACATAGTAACGAAAAAAGAAATCCAGCTCACCATAGTGACGATCCCAAAAAGAACTCGGAGCACGGAAACGCTGTGTCAAGGTGTGAAGAAACCAGAGAACAAAAGAAGAATTCCAGCTGGACGAGGTAGTGAAAAGTAAAAACTTGGTACTTTATTCACTTCATGTTAGAAGCAGAGGATAAAACATCAGCACAATATAGATAAAAGCACTATCTACGCGTTTCAGGTGGCACAGCACCCTTAGTCATGATATGATATTACTATATCATGACTAAGGGTGCTGTGCCACCTGAAACGCGTAGATAGTGCTTTTATCTATATTGTGCTGATGTTTTATCCTCTGCTTCTAACATGAAGTGAATAAAGTACCAAGTTTTTACTTTTCACTACCTCGTCGAGCTGGAATTCTTCTTTTGTTCTCTAATGTCAAATACAACCAAAACATAGAAAGATATTTAGAATCCGGTTTCTTTATAAGGGATGTTGTCCAGAGTTTATTTGATGATGGAGACCATACAATGATATCAGCCCCTACTGTCTGTCCTTATTGACTTTTCTGCATCATAAGGTTCTTCTTCCAAGTGTTTGGGAGAAGCAATGTTAATAGATAAACTTTGCTTAGTAGTCAGTCAGTGAAGCATATGAAATGATGGTTATTTAGGAAAAACTTGTAGGTATTTCTGGTGTTTCCCCATCAAGTACCTGTCCAAGTTTTGTCTGGCACACGCCAGGAATCAATAGGAGTTAACAAGTCCTTAAACATTCCTGGTCCCTTTGTTAATCAGTCCTTTGCTATAAAGCCAAGGGGAGAGAATTAAAGATCTTTGAAGTCTATTAAAGCTGAAAGGAGTCAGCCAAGTAGACTTGAAACAGTGGGCTCTTCTGCAGAGCTGGTTTGTCGCTGGACAATACAGGGAGGTAGAATTTATGGAGAAATTATACAGTGGATTTGTCACTTAAAATATCGTAAGTGTCCAGGGCACAAAGCCCCATGCTGAGGATTAATGGTCCCTCCAGACCTCTCATTCACCAGGGGCTTTTCTCTGCCCTTGACAAATTGGGTTTTTAGGAATGGGAAGGTCGCCTGGACCATTGTCTCCCCCTCATTCATGGGGGCTGATTATGCAGGAGGGTTAGGGAAAGTATCCATGTGACCCTCTTGGATGGAACTGTGCAGCTGCTAGGGCTGCTCAACTTTCTCACCAAACTCTGCGCCCCAGAGCATCATCGTGCCAAGGGGGAGCCCTCCCGAGCCATAGAAAAGCCGGCGTGCATTGAGCTGCGCGTCACTGTGCGGGCGGAGATAGCCAGGGTGAGCTGCCAGTCCCCAGCCTGCGCCGCCAGTGCTAGCCATGCAGCCGAGCCGAGCCCCGGCCATCAGCGTCAGCGCAGACAGCAGCATCCCGCACAACCTGCGCCTGGGACCGCTGCTGGGCAGCTTCAAGCTGGGCAAGTACCTGTCCGACCGCAGGGAGCCTGGCCCCAAGAAGAAGGTAATCCCACCGGTGCCAGCATCCCCTCACCACATGCACAGATTTACCCCAAAACTATTCACTTATGCTAGAAACTTGCAAGGGGCTGGGGACTATCTCACGCACTTACTACTGAAAAATATTTAGAATTGAGAGTCCTCAGTGGTTGATACCTTTCATCTTTATGGCACTTACTACTGGACATGCATTTTCATTCATTTTGATTTAACCAAATAATTAAAATTATCAGAATGCTATATTATTATATAGACCATATATCTATATACTTATACACAAAAAGCTATATATACACATATATATACACGCACAGACATATATATATATATATATATATATATATATATATACATAAATATGTATAGACCCTTTTTTTAATTTATCGATATAATATATAGACACATATAGACATACACACATTTATGCTGAAATGTAGGTGCATTTCTAAACTACTTTTATTACCCGTAATACTTATATTACAGAAAAAAATTAAATGCATTCACTAATTGAGATTCATTAAAAAAAGAAGAGATTGTAGCATTAAAAAACAAACATGCAAATTAGGGAGAGATGCATAGTTTACAATTAATACATTACCTTAAAAATACATACGGGAGCATAAAACAGTTACTGGTAAATAATTGCCACGATGTACAATGGTCGCAGATCAATAGCTTTTGTCACACGTTCCGCTTTGATTTTTAATGTCTTTTAATTGTATTTAAACGCCCTGCCAGACTCTCCAAATTTATTCCTCATCATCTGCCTCCATTGGGTTCTCACATTAGTTTGTATTGTCCTAGTGACTTTTATTGCATGGCCATTCAGACACAGTGATATGGTGTATTACTATATTGGTCCCTATGGGGAATAGAGATGGGGTATTCACAATTTATCTAACGCAAAAAATAGATAGAAAAATAGAGACAAGCAGAGGTAGAAGTGAGATGTATAGCCATATATAGATCGACAGATCTTTCTAACCATATATATAGTTATATATATTTATATATATAGTTATATATATTTATGTATAGTTAGAAAGATCTGTCAATCTATATATGGCTATACATCTCACTTCTACCTCTGCTTGTCTCTATTTTTCTATCTGTATGTACATGTAAATATATATATATATATATATATATATATAAAGTATCTATGTGTAGACACACAATAAATATATGTTTACATTTAATCTGAGGCTCAATGATTCTGAGTGTATATGTCTCATCTGTCTACAAATATCTATCTATCATCTATCTATTTATCTATGTATGTATCTACGTATCTACGTATCTATCTATTTCATATATATCTATCTATCTATCTATCTATCTATCTATCTATCTATCTTTCTATATCTATTTATCTATCTTTCTATATCTACCTATTTATCTATCTATTTTTCTATATCTATCTATTTATCTATCTATGGATCCAAATAATTGCGGGTGCCTCAATCTATGAATGTTCAGCATATTGTCCCATTGTCACTAATGGGAACACATTGTAGGATGTGAACAGCCAGATGACGAGACGCCTTTCTATTTCAGGTCCGATTTGTGAGAGGGGAACTTGTGGATGAATCAGGGGGTCCGGCCTCGGAATGGATAGGGTTAATCCGAGCAGCCAGAAACAATCAAGAACAAAACTTGGAAGCATTCTCTGACTTACCAGGAGGACAGGTAGGTGCACACTGCAGAGGATGCTTGTTGGTTGTGGGGTACAATGATGATTCGGGTGATGATGGTGATGATGATGATGGTGGTATACATGCAGTGCTCCCAGAGACGCCTTTGCTGCGTCCTCCCCTTCTCACTTCTGATCCCGGCACCGGTCCTTCTCCCTTGTGATCCCGGCACCGGTCCTTCTCCCTTGTGATCTCGGCACCGGTCCTTCTCCCTTCTGATCCCGGCACCGGTCCTTCTCCCTTCTGATCTCGGCACCGGTCCTTCTCCCTTCTGATCCCTGCACCGGTCCTTCTCCCTTCTGATCCCGGCACCGGTCCTTCTCCCTTCTGATCCCCGCACCGGTCCTTCTCCCTTGTGATCCCGGCACCGGTCCTTCTTCCTTCTGATCTCGGCACCGGTCCTTCTCCCTTCTGATCCCGGCACCGGTCCTTCTCCCTCCACAGATTTATTACCGGACTGTGCGGGAGGTGCGGGCTGGAGAGGAGCTCACCGCCTGGTACTCTAACTCGCTCGCCCAGTGCTTCGATATATCCACCACAGCTACCCCAACACACGATGAGAAAGGTAACAATTGTCAGTAATGGTAGTTATTATTATTATTGTTATTATTATTATTGTTGTTATTATTTCGTTATTACTGCTGTTTGCGGATCCCTCGTGTCCTTCATGCATTGTTCTGTGCACCCATTCCCTGCTGGCGTGTAATATACAGGTTTATTCCTTCACATTTTATACAATCAGTGACAATAGACAATATTGCATTAGAAAAATATCGCATTGAAAGCTAATGCGGTAAACTCTGCGTCTGGCTTTGCGGACACAATACGCGGCGACCTGAGGACGCGACCGTGAGCCGCACACTGGGATCTCCCGACATGTGGCGGAAAACCTGAATTGTGAATAATTTATTAGTTTATTGCCTCTTTATAACTCCGCCCAAAAAATCCTTGCTATGAAATGATTGCGACTTTCGCAGTTTTGCTACGGATTCCGTAAAGGAGATGGGCTGCTGCGTTCTAGCGGCTTCATATTATAAGCACTACGCTTTTATTTTATTATCATCAATATAATAATCACCAATGGGGATGAGGATGGGTCTGACAATATCAGCCAAAAAGAGCCCAGCTGAGAACAGAACAAGTACTTTACACGGAAGAGCCCCTATTATCCGGCCACACCAATGACAGGATTACATCCACCACCCTGGGACGGACGGACGGACGGACGGACACACACACACACACACACACACACACACACACACACACACACACACACACACACACACACACACACACACACACACACACACACTCTAATATTTTTTTTAATTAGTAAAATAAATAAACTGAAAACAAGTAAATAAGTGACGAGAGGATGCATACAGCCATTAATTAAAATAAATAAAGACATAGATAGATGCACATATTAATAAAAAAAACTGCACAGATAAAATAGAGTAAAGTATATGTATACATATCCACTTTAACACATATTAATTAGTGGTAGTTAAAAGTAGTTAAATAATTACATTAAATAAATAAAGACATAAACAGTTAAAGGGTAACACACACATACACACACAGACACATATAAACATACATACACATACAGACATATATACACACATGCCGTTATACACACTGCACACAAACATACACATACTTCGTACCCATATAAACACACAGACACACATACACACACATGCACACATATATACACACTACAGACACATGCATGCACACACAAATATACACACTAGGCACATACACATACTACGCACGCATAGACACACACATGCACACATACGCACACAAATATACACACTACGCAGGCACACACATACATACACAAATATACATACTACACACACATACAGACACACACACACACACATACATATATATATATATATACACACACATATACACACACATACAGACACACAAATATATACACACCACACACATATATACACACAAACACACACAAATATACACACCACACACACACATATAAATATATACACACAAATATATATACACACACATACAGACACACACACCACACACACATACACACACACACACACACACAGACACACACAAATATATACACATTACACACATATATATATAAATATACACACACACACCACACACATATACATATACACACACACACTACACACACATACATATACACACCACACACACACACGAGACTCCTACTGCCACAGACGCGTCAGGTCGCAGACAGATGAGGCCGTGTTGCCGCCGGTCGCAGGGGTGACAGCAATGATTGCGCAGCGCTGTGTTAGCGGGAGATCATCATCATTCCATGCAGCCATTGTTATTGGGATGAGCGCACAAGTAGCCAACATACGCTACCTATTCTTCCAATGTCAACAGATGGGCCAGATCCTATGACAACAGCTGTGTGCTGGGAACAGGGGGTTAATAGGGACAGGACCGCAGAGTTCAGCAGGATTAGGGCAGGAGCCTCCTCACTCTGCGCAGTCTCTGGCTCCTCCACTAGGGCAGGCTTTGATGGGTAGGATACACAGTCCTGTAGAGCTGGTCATTAAGTGCTGTTGTTTCATCCTCCAGGTGAAGAACGCTACATCTGCTGGTATTGCTGGAGAACCTTCAAGTTTCCCAACACCCTAAAAGCTCATATTCATTTCCACTGTGCTCTCAGTAACGGCAGAGGCTTTCTCAATAATGAGCACATCAGGAGCGCGGACATTTTCAACCTTTCCCCCAAAGCCGTGGATGGGGTGGCTAATCCCACCCCACCCCTAAGAGGAAGCCATCAGCAGGCCAACGGTGCAACCAGGGACCCAATAAAGAGGGAGTCCCCCTTATCACCAGCTTTGAACAAACTGGGAGTGATCAAAAAGGCTCTTGGCAAGGAGGAGCAGGACCGAGCCCTGGACATGAG
>NC_091286.1:315101770-315124270 GCF_032444005.1 Ranitomeya imitator | reverse complement strand
TCTATCTATCTATCTATCTATCTATCTATCTATCTATCTATCTATCTATCTATCTATGTATTCCATATATATCTATTCCATATCTATCTATTTATTATCTATCTATTAATTCCATATCTATCTATCTATCTATCTATCTATCTATCTATCTATCTATCTATCTATCTATCTATCTATCTATCTATCAATTCAACTATCTATCTATCTATCTATCTATCTATCTATCTATCTATCTATCTATTTTTTTTAAACAACAAACATTAAAGTATAAATTAAAACAATAAAATCTAATGGAACAAATGATCATTTGTCCCATTTTCTATTTTTGCACTTTTTTTTTAACTTCCCATTCTTCAAAGAAACATGACTTTATTTCTTTCATCGACCTAACCCTACTTATTTTATTTACTTAATTCGCTCATATAGTGCCATAAATTCCACAGAGTTTTATAGACATTATCATCATTGTCCCCACTTGGGCTCACAATCTAAAGTCCCTATCAGTATTTCTTTGGAGTATGGGGGATACTGAAATACCGGGAAGAAACCCACGCAAATACGGGGAGAATATACAAAACTATGAGGGGCTTATTTTTTCGTGGAATGAGTATTAGTTTTGACAGTCACTTTACAGCATAATGTTATGAAAAAGGGAAAAAAATTAAGGGGAAAACAGTGAAATAGTGAAAAAAAAAACAATTTTACCAGTTGGTTTTACAGCAATCATTTTGTTATTAAAAATAACTGGCAATATGATTCTTCATGTCAGTATGGTTATGGCCATAGCAAGCTTTTAAAAAAATATTTAACTATTAAAAAATAAATATTCAGAACTTTATGAAAAAAATGGGGATTGTGTCGCCATATTCTGATTCCCATAACTTTTTTCTTTTCCTTTGATGGAACTGTATGAAGGCTTGATTTTTTATGCATGCAGTGCTGGTGTTATTATTAATACAATGTTATAATAGTTTTCTATTACATTTTTTAAGGACGTGGTGAAAGATAAACTGCAATTCTGGGGTTTTAATTTGTCCTTCACTTTGGTATTTACCATGCAGTTTAAATACCCTTATATTTTGATCTATCGGACTATCTTGGCTCTGACAAAATCAAATGTTTATTTATTTATTTTTAACTGGGAAGAGGGGATCGATTTCAACTTTTATATACATACAGTATGTAAATTATATATATATATATATATGTATATATATATATATATATATATATATATATACATACACTAGATCAGGGGTCAGGAACCTTTTTGGCTAAGAGAGCCGTAAACGCCACATATTTTGAAATATAATTCCGAGAGAGCCGTACAATATGTTTAAAGGGCCATTGACAGATCAATCGCTCCAATGTTCACTTAGTACAGCAAGGAATGCTCCTCCCTGCTGTATAAAGCCACAACTGGACTGAAACAATGGTAATTAGCAGTAAAAAATTAAATAAATAACTTACATTGTGAGCTTGCGATGCATGACATCAGTCCAGCAGTCTGGCTTCTTCTTTTTCCTGCGCATGACTGGAAGCTGGCATTCTTCCCACCTGATGTTGAGAGAATGCCAGCTTTGAGGCATTCGCAGAAGAAAGAAGCTGGAATGTTGGACATGTCTCACAACGCATTGTCAGTTATGTCAATTGTCTATTTTATTATTGTATCCATCCTGCCCCATGTCTCCAATCATGCCCCGTGTCTACATTCTGCCCATGCCTCCAGTCCTGCCCCCAGTGTGTCCAGCATATTACCCCCAGTGTGTCCAGCATATTACCCCCAGTGTGTCCAGCAATCTGCCCCAGTATGTCCAGCATATTGCCCCCAGACAGTGTGTCCAGCAATCTGCCCCAGTGTGTCCAGCATATTACCACCAGTGTGTCCAGCAATCTGGCCCAGTGTCTCCAGCATTGCCCCAGTGTATCCAGCATTGCCCCAGTGTGTCCAGCAATCATCTGCCCCAGTGTCTCCAGCAATCTGCCCCAGTGTCTCCAGCAATCTGCCCCAGTGTCTCCAGCAATCTGCCCCAGTGTCTCCAGCAATCTGCCCCAGTGTCTCCAGCATTCTGCCCCCAGTGTCTCCAGCAATCTGCCCCCAGTGTCTCCAGCAATCTGCCCCCAGTGTGTCCTCCAATCTGCCCCACTGTCTCCAGCATTGCCCCCAGTGTGTCCTCCAATCTGCCTCACTGTCTCCAGCATTGCCCCCAGTGTGTCCTCCAATCTGCCCCAGTGTCTCCAGCATTGCCCCCCCAGTGTGTCCTCCAATCTGCCTCACTGTCTCCAGCATTCTGCCCCACTGTCTCCAGCAATCTGCCCCACTGTCTCCAGCAATCTGCCCCACTGTCTCCAGCAATCTGCCCCACTGTCTCCAGCATTGCCCCCAGTGTGTCCCCCAGCATTGCCCCCCAGTGTGTCCTCCAGCAATCTGCCCCACTGTCTCCAGCATTGCCCCCAGTGTGTCCTCCAATCTGCCCCAGTGTTTCCAGCTTTGCCCCCCAGTGTGTCCTCCAGTCTGCCCCACTGTCTCCAGCACTGCCCCCAGTGTGTCCTACAATCTGCCCCAGTGTCTCCAGCATTGCCCCCCCCAGTGTGTCCTCCAATCTGCCTCACTGTCTCCAGCAATCTGCCCCACTGTCTCCAGCAATCTGCCCCACTGTCTCCAGCAATCTGCCCCACTGTGTCCTCCAGCATTGCCCCCCCAGTGTGTCCTCCAATCTGCCTCACTGTCTCCATCATTGCCCCCAGTGTGTCCTCCAATCTGCCCCAGTGTTTCCAGCTTTGCCCCCCAGTGTGTCCTCCAGTCTGCCCCACTGTCTCCAGCACTGCCCCCAGTGTGTCCTCCAATCTGCCCCAGTGTCTCCAGCATTGCCCCCCCCAGTGTGTCCTCCAATCTGCCTCACTGTCTCCAGCAATCTGCCCCACTGTCTCCAGCAATCTGCCCCACTGTCTCCAGCAATCTGCCCCACTGTGTCCTCCAGCATTGCCCCCCCAGTGTGTCCTCCAATCTGCCTCACTGTCTCCATCATTGCCCCCAGTGTGTCCTCCAATCTGCCCCAGTGTCTCCAGCATTGCCCCCCCCAGTGTGTCCTCCAATCTGCCTCACTGTCTCCAGCAATCTGCCCCACTGTCTCCAGCAATCTGCCCCACTGTGTCCTCCAGCATTGCCCCCCCAGTGTGTCCTCCAATCTGCCTCACTGTCTCCATCATTGCCCCCAGTGTGTCCTCCAATCTGCCCCAGTGTCTCCAGCATTGCCCCCCAGTGTGTCCTCCAGCATTGCCCCCCACTCCCCCAGTGTGTCCACCGATAACTGATCCAAAAAAAACAAAAAAAAAACAAGCAGTCTCCTCACCTGTCCGCGCTCCAGGCGGCGAGCTCCCTGCAGCAGCGCACACTCGCCGGCGACTGACAATGACGTCAGACGCCGGCGACGTGTGCGCTGCGGCCGACATCAGCCGCCAGCCTCCAATTGGCTGGCGGCTGTTGTTGTTAACTATTGATGTGCGGGCGCGCGCCCGCACATCAATAGGAAACCGCCGCAGCGCTGCAAGGGGCCCGGTGAGCAGATGAGAAGGGGCCCGATGCGGCCCCCTCTCTCCGCCCACCGGGTCCGGGGGGCACATAAACGCCGGCGGCGGCGGCCGGCACGGGCCGGCATTCACAAATGATTATCAGAGGGTTAATCTGCGGTAGCCCAGGGCCCCCCCAGACCACTGGGCCCTGGGCTACCGCCCATATTGACCCTCTGATAATCCGTCCCTGGAAGTAAGTGACGGAAGTGTGCGGGAGCAGGAGGCGGACATAGTGCGGTGACCAGGGGCGTCTGACTTGCCGGCCCCGGGCCCCCTGTCTGCGAGCCAGATACGGCCATCAAAAGAGCCATATCTGGCTCGCGAGCCATAGGTTCCCGACCCCTGCACTAGATGGTGGCCCGATTCTAACGCATCAGGTATTCTAGAATATGTATGTATGTATGTATATAGTAGCCACATAGTATATAGCACAGCCCACGTAGCACAGACAGCCACATAGTATATAGCACAGCCACGTACTATATAGCACAGCCACGTAGTATATAGCATAGCCACATAGTATATAACACAGCCACGTAGTATATAACACAGCCACGTAGTGTATAGCATAGCCACATTGTATATAACACAGCTACGTAGTATATAGCACAGCCACGTAATATATAGCACAGCCACGTAGTATATAGCACAGCCACATAGTATAAAGTACAGCCACATAGTATATAGCACAGCCACATAGTATATAACACAGCCATGTAGTATATAGGAGCCACATAGTATATAGCACAGCCACGTAGTATATAACACAGCCCACGCAGTATATAGCACAGCCCATGCAGTATATAACACAGCCCACATAATACAGACAGTCACGTAGTATATAGCACAGCCACGTAGTATATAGCACAGCCACGTAGTATATAGCATAGCCACATAGTATATAGCATAGCCACATAGTATATAGCATAGCCACATAGTATATAGCATAGCCACATAGTATATAGCATAGCCACATAATATATAGCATAGCCACATAGTATATAGCATAGCCACATAGTATAAACCATAGCCACATAGTATATAGCAGCCACTTAGTATATAGCAGCCACTTAGTATATAGCAGCCACTTAGTATATAGCAGCCACTTAGTATATAACACTGCCCACGTAGTATATAGCACAGCCGTGTAGTATATAACACAGCCCAACGTAATATATAGCACAGCCCACGTAGCATATAACACAGCCCACGTAGTATATAACACAGGCACGTAGTATATAACACAGCCCACATAGTATATAACACTGGAGGTTTTAAAGGTAATAAATCTATCTCAATACACTTTAAGCTCATCACAGATTTAGGTGCTCTCTAGAGGGCTCTCTTTCTCACCGGTAGAGGGGTCTAATTACTTTACTTTAGTAAAAGATCTAGAACTTTTTGCTAGAAAATTAATTTTCAAAAAATATTTTTCTCCCAAATCAGACCCTTCTATGACTCCGACTGAGCTGCAGGTTTTGAATGATCTGGAATCCCTGGTGGCTGAAAACTTTCAGCCTGATTCTCCCTCCATCCCGACACATCTATACCAACGCTCTAAGGCTATATTCACACTTAGCGGTTTTTACCGCGGAACCGCCGCGATTTTGATGCTGCGGGTCCGCAGCAGTTTCCATAGCGTTTACAGTAACATGTAAACCCTATGGAAACCGCAAACCGCTGTGCACATGCTGCGGGAAAAACCGCGCGGGAACGCAGCGGTTTACAACCCGCAGCATGTCACTTCTTTGTGCAGAATCGCTGCGATTCTGCACCCATAGGAATACATTGAACCGCTTACTTCCCGCATGGGGCTGTGCCCACGTTGCGGGAAGTAAGCGGATAATGTGCGGGTGGTACCCGGGGTGGAGGAGAGGAGACTCTCCTCCAGGCCCTGGGAACCATATTTGGGGTTAAAAAATAAAAAATCTGGTTATACTCACCCTCTGATGTCCGGAGCTCCTGGGCGCTGCACGCGGCCGTCCGGTCAGAGTTGCTGTGCGACCAGGACCTGCGGTGACGTCGCGGTCACATGACCGTGACGTCACGAAGGGTCCTTCTCCCACAGCATCTTAGGAACCGGACCGCCGGGTGCAGCGCCCAGGAGATCCGGACATCAGAGGGTGAGTATAACCAATTTTTATTATTTTTAACATTACTATTGATGCTGCATATTGCTGCATATGTATGCAGCATCAATAGTATAGGCGGAAACCCGCAGCGGAAAACGCGGAACAAACCGCGATAAATCTGCAGGGAGAACCGCAGTTGTTTTGCCCTGCAGATTTATCAAATCCGCTGCGGGAGAACCCGCAGGGACCCGACGCAAGGTGTGAACATAGCCTAAGACTGTTCCCCCCCTGTCCTCAAGTGAAAATTTTTGTGAAAATAATTAAAGAGGACCTTAACAAACTAGATCCTCGCATCCTCCATGATAACCTCACACCCCCACAGAGGTCTTTCAAGGGGAAGGAACAACCACGGGACGGGCAGCATCCAAAAAGGAAAACCACCTATGCCAAAACATGGTACCCATCCACAGACAGCTGTTTTGGGGTATTTGCCCCTCACGAGTGTGGAGTAGGAAACTGGCTATTAGGAGCAGTGCCTAGTAAAAGGACTATAAACATAAGGATGAATGACCTCGGGGAGATCAAAACATCCAACACCACGGAGACACAATCACGTGTTTCTCAACGCAGTGATCCAGTTCACTGCCCCCAAACCTTATGGGAAATATGCAAATGCATGTAGAAAAGCCGCGAAAACACCATCACGTGTTTCTCAACGCAAGCAATAAATATCCAGGTCTTTCACGTGATGGTGATGGTGTCTCCGCGGTGTTGGATGTTTTGATCTCCCCAAGGACTTGTTGATGCACTTATAGAACGGTATGTCCATTTCTCCATTCATTTGTTCATTCCTTATTTCATCTCACTACGCTATATAATAACAGCATTGATCAGTCTTGACAACTCTCTCAGTACCAAGTCTATGTTTGATGTTCCTCACAATAATGATACGTTTCTTGTTCAATTGTGATCAGCTGATAACCCCCTTCATTGATTCTCGTTTTTTCCTAACATGGTTTCAATCTGTATGTATATATGTATTATACGTCATTTACTTTAGTGATTCACTGTATATACTGTACATTTATATATATATATATTATATATATATATATATATATATATATATATTGTTTTCATTTTTTGCAGTGACATTGTGATCAAGGCCACAGAGTGGCCGAAACGTCAAAATTATCTGTCGCTTATCACCAATAAATAAATAATTTCACTTGAAGCAAAATTTCCTGGTATGAGTGCAGTGATTATAGACTTTGCCTACTTATGGGATCATTGATTCCGTTCACTAGCACCATACATTCAAACACAAGTTGTGTGCTAGCCATTCATTTCTTCTATGGCCTGCAAATAGTCCGGATCTCAATTCAATTGAAAATCTTTAGTGGAAGTTGAAGAAAATGGTCCATGACAAGGCTCCAACCTGCAAAGCTGATCTGGCAACAGCAATCAGAGATTGATCATGATGATTAAGGGAGCTTAGCCTCCAGAAACGCATTGAGATTCTTACCTATATGGTTTGTGCTGAAGTTTGTATCCTCCATATTTAAAGGGACTCTGTCACCTGAATTTGGAGGGAACAATTTTCAGCCATAGGGGCGGGGTTTTCGAGTGTTTGATTCACCCTTTCCTTACCCGCTGGCTACATGCTGGCTGCAATATTGGATTGAAGTTCATTCTCTGTCCTCCGTAGTACATGCCTGCACAAGGCAATCTTGTAAAAAATAAATAAAACCAATTCTTCACCTGCTGTTGATTTGTTTGTGCTGCCTCCCAAAGATTGCAGTAAGGCTGGGCGCACATTTATCCTGCGTTCTGTGCTGAGAGCTTACACTAGGGTTTCCGTGTAAATCTCTGAAATATGTGATTCAAACGGAACCCTCATTGGAAGATTCCCTATAATGAGCCAGCTAGAGGAACTGTGGATTCCATAATACCTATGATCCGGCGGTGTCCGTCTTTTTAGGTGTGCATAAAAGTGCAGACAGCCACAGTTTTGTGCACTTCTGAAAAGAAGGACACCGCTGAACAGAAACCAGACGGAGTCCAGATTTAAAACCCCCCCAAAAGTATGAACTGGGATATAAACTGGTGTGCATGCAGCAGCAGGTAAGCGCATGTTCACACTAGCTATTGAACACAAAAAAAACAAAGACAGAAACAATGATTAACTCTTTAACGACCGCCGATACGCCTTTTAACGGCGGCAGTTAAGGGTACTTAAACCACAGCGCCGTTAATTAACGGTGCTGGGGAAAAAGTGAATAGCGCCCCCCAGAGTTGCCGGGGGTAGCCGAGACCCCAGAGAATATGATTCAGGGTTTTTTTTTACCGACACCCGAGTTGTGATCGCCGGTAATTAACCGTTTACCGGTGATCGCAAAAAACAAAACCCGATTTCCCTTTTAATTTCTTTGTCCTCCGATGTGATCGCACATCAGAGGACAGAGAAATGGGGTCCCCGATAGCCCCCCGATACTCACCTGTCTCCCCCGGTGCTCCTCGTGGCTCCCGATGGGCGCCGCCATCTTTTTCCGGCCAAAAAATGGCGGGCACATGCGCAGTGCGCCCGCCAGCCGGCACCGGGAGGATCTTTGCGGTCTCGGCTTTTTTGCGATCGCCGGTAATTAACCGTTTACCGGCGGACGCAAAAAAAAAAAAGCGATGTGTAATTCTCTGTCCTCTAATGTGATCGCATATCAGAGGACAGAGAAATAGGGGGATTCGGGGACCCTATTATACTTACTGGTGTCCCTGGGCCCTCCTGCGTCCTCTCCTGCCCGCCGGCTTCTTCATCTGGAAAGAAAATGGCGGGCGCATGCGCAGTGCGCCCGCCATCTGTCGCCATCTGCCGGCCGGCAGGAAAGAGCTAAAATTAGGGTTAGGGTTGGGGCTAAATTTAGGGTTAGGATTATGGATGGGGCTAAATTTAGGGTTAGGGTTAGGGCTAGGGTTAGGGTTAGAGCTAGGGTTAGGCTTCTTTCACACTTGCGTCGGTACGGGGCCGTCGCAATGCGTTGGCCCGACATACCGACGCACGTTGTGAAAATTGTGCACAACGTGGGCAGCGGATGCAGTTTTTTAACGCATCCGCTGCCCAGTCTATGTCCTGGGGAGGAGGGGGCAGAGTTACGGCCACGCAGGCGCGGAAATGGCGGACGCGACGTACAAAAGAAGGTTATATTGAACATTTTTTTGTGACGACGGTCCGGCAAAACACAACGGATCCAGTGCATGACGGACGCGTCGTCTGGCCATCCGTCGGCAATACAAGTCTATAGGCAAAAAAGGCATCCTGCGGGCACATTTGCAGGATCCGTTTTTTGTCCAAAACGACGGATTGCGACGGATGCCACACGATGCAAGTGTGAAAGTAGCCTTAGGGCTAGGGTTAAGGTAGGGACTAAAGTTAGGGCTAGGGTTAGGGCTTAAGTTAGGGTTATGGCTAGGATTGGGGCTAAAATTTGGGTTAGGGCTAGGGTTAGGGTAGGGGCTAAAGTTAGGGTTAGGGGTAGGGTTAGGGTTGGGGCTAAAGTTAGGGTTAGGGCTAGGGTTAGGGTTGGGGCTAAAGTTAGGGCTAGGGTTGGAGCTAAAGTTAGGGTTAGAGTTGGTTTGGATTAGGGCTGGTATTAGGGTTAGGGTTACATTTGGGATTAGGGTTAGGTTTGGGATTAGGGTTAAGGTTAGGGTTGGGATTAGGGTTAGGGGTGTATTGGGATTAGCGTTAGGTTTGAGGTTAGGGTTGAGATTAGGATTAGGGGTGTGTTGGATTTAGGGTTTTGATTAGGGTTATGGTTTGGGCTGAGATTAGGGATGTTTTAGGGATAGGGTGATTATCGTTATCATTGGGGTTGTGATTAGGATTATGGATCGGGTTGGGATTAGGGTTAGGGGTGATTTGGGGTTAGGGTTGGAATTAGAATTGGGGGCTTTCCACTGTTTAGGTACATCAGGGGGTCTCCAAACACGACAGCCAATTTTGCGCTCAAAAAGTCAAATGGTGCTCCCTCCCTTCTGAGCTCTGCCAAGCGCCCATACAGTGGTTTACCCCCACATATGGGGCATCAGCGTACTCGGGATAAATTGGACAACAACTTTTGGTGTCCAATTTCTCCGGTTACCCTTGTGAAAATAAAAACTTGGGGGCTAAAAATCTTTTCTGTGGAAAAAAAAATATTTTTTATTTTCACGACTCTGCATTATAAACTTCTGTGAAGCACTTGGGCATTCAAAGTTCTCACCACACATCTAGATAAGTTCCTTGGGGGGTCTAGTTTCCAAAATGGGGTCATTTGTGGGGGGCTTCTACTGTTTAGGTACATCAGGGGCTCTGAAAACGCAACATTACGCCCGCAGACCATTCTATCAAAGTCTGCATTCCAAAACGGCGCTCCTTCCCTTCCGAACTCTGCCGTGCGCCCAAACAGTGGTTTACCCCCACATATGGGGTACCAGCATACTCAGGACAAATTGGAAAACAACTTTTGGGGTCCAATTTCTCTTGTTACCCTTGTGAAAATAAAAACTTGGGGGCTAAAAAATCTTTTTTGGGGAAAAAATTTGTATTTTTATTTTCACGACTCTCCATTATAAACTTCTGTGAAGCACTTGGGCATTCAAAGTTCTCACCACAATCTAGATAAGTTCCATGGGGGTCTAGTTTCCAAAATGGGGTCACTTGAGGGGGGTTTCTACTGTTTAGGCACATCAGGGGCTTTCCAAACGCGACATGGCGTCCGATCTCAATTCCAGCCAATTCTACATTGAAAAAGTAAAACAGCACTCCTTCTCTTCCAAGCTCTGCGGTGCACCCAAACAGTGGTTTACCCCCACATATGGGGTATCAACGTACCCAGGAGAAATTGCACAACAACGTTTGTGGTCTAATTTCTCCTGTTACCCATGTGAAAATAAGAACTTGTGGGCGAAAAGATCATTTTTGTGTAAACAAATGCAATTTTTTATTTTCACGGCTCTACTTTATAATCTTCTGTGAAGCACTTGGGGGTTCAAAGTGCTCACCACACATCTAGATAAGTTCCTTAAGGGGTCTAGTTTCCAAAATGGTGCCATTTGTGGGGGGGTTTCCACTGTTTAGGCACATCAGGGGCTCTCTAAACGTGACATGGCGTCCGATCTCAATTCCAGCCAATTCTACATTGAAAAAGTCAAACGGCGCTTCTTCACTTCCAATCTCTGCGGTGCGCCCAAACAGTGGTTTACCCCCACATATGGGGTATCGGCGTGTTCAGGAGAAATTACATAACAAAATTTATGGTTACATTTCTGTTTTTACACATGTGAAAATAAAAAAAAATGGTTCTGAATTAAAATGTTTGCAGAAAAAAGTTAAATGTTCATTTTTTCCTTCCTGTGAAGCACGTAAAGGGTTAATAAACTTCTTGAATGTGATTTTGAGAACCTTGAGGGGTGTAGTTTTTAGAATGGTGTCACACTTGGTTATTTTCTATCATATAGACCCCTCAAAATGACTTCAAATGTGATGTGGTCCCTAAAAAAATGGTGTTGTAAAAATGAGAAATTGCTGGTCAACTTTTAACCCTTATAACTCCCTAACAAAAAAAAAATTGTTTCCAAAATTGTGCTGATGTAAAGTAGACATGTGGGAAATGTTATTTATTATTATTATTTAAGGGCATAAAAATACAAAGTTTGAAAATTGCAAAATTTTAAAAATTTTCGCCATATTTCCGTTTTTTTCATAAATTATCGCAAGTAATATCGAAGAAATGTTACCACTACCATGAAGTAAAATATGTCATGAAAACACAATCTCAGAATCACTGGCATCCGTTAAAGCGTTCTAGAGTTATAACCTCATAAAGTGACAGTGGTCAGAATTGTAAAAATTGGCTCAGTCATTAACCCCTTCGCGCCATGCGCCGTACTAGTACTGCGCTGCCGCCACTGCATTTGTGCCAGCAGCAGTACTAGTACGGCGCACCGATCACCGCGGTCTCGCGCTGAGCGCCACGGTGATCGGGTGCGGGTGTCAGCTGTATATGACAGCTGACACCCCGCAGCAATGCCCACGATCGGCGCTATCGCCGATCGCGGGCATTTAACCCCTCTGATGCCGCTGTCAGTAGTGACAGCGGCATAGAGGGGGATCGCGCAGGGACGGGGGCTCCCTGCGCTCTCCCACCGGAGCAACGCAATGAGATCGCATTGCTCCGGTGACCCGGAAGGAGTCCCCGGATCCAAGATGGCCGCCGGACTCCTTCCGGGTCATGAAATGACCTGGCTAGCCGGCGCCTGCTGAGAGCAGGCGCTGGAAAGCCAGCTAAACTGCCTGTCAGATCGTTGATCTGACAGTGTGCTATGCAGTGTCAGATCAACGATCTGATCTAATACAGAGATGTCCCACCCTGGGACAATGTTAGAAAGTAAAAAAAAAAAAAATAGAATGTGTAAAAAAAAATCCCCAAATAAAAAAAAAAAAAATTTCCCAATAAATCCATTTATGTATTTAAATAAAAAAAAAAACAATAAATATACACATATTTGGTATCGCCGCGTCCGTAACGACCCGCTCTATAAAACTATCCCACTAGTTAACCCCTTCAGTGAACACCGCAAAAAAATAAAATAAAAAACAAGGCAAAAAACATTGCTTTATTATCATACAGGCGAACAAAAAGTGGAATAACACGCGATCAAAACGACGGATATAAATAACCATGGTACCGCTGAAAACGTCATCTTGTCCCGCAAAAAAAAAGCCGCCATACAGCATCATCAGCAGAAAAATAAAAAGTTATAGCTCTCAGAATAATGCGATGCAAAAACAATTATTTTTTATATAAAATAGTTTTTATTGTATAAAAGCGCCAAAAAATAAAAAAAATTACATAAATGAGGTATCGCTGTAATCGAACTGACCTGAAGAATAAAACTGCTTTATCCATTTTACCACACGTGGAACGGTATAAACGGCCCCCCTAAAAGAAATTCAGGAATTGCTGGTTTTTCTTCATTCCGCCTCCCAAAAATCGGGATAAAAAGCGATCAAAAAATGTCATCTGCCCGAAAATGTTACCAATAAAAACGTCAACTCGTCCCGCAAAAAACAAGATCTCACATGACTCTGTGGGCCAAAATATGGATAAATTATAGCTCTCGAAATGTGGTGATGCAAAAACTATTTTTTGCAATAAAAAGCGTCTTTTAGTGTGTGACGGCTGCCAACCCAAAAAATCCGCCAAAAAAACGCTATAAAAGTAAATCAAACCCCCCTTCATCACCCCCTTACTTACGGAAAAATAATAAAATGTAAAAAAATGTATTTATTTCCATTTTCCCATTAGGGCTAGGGTTAGGGCTAGGGTTAGGGTTAGGGCTAGGGTTAGGGTTGGGGTTAGGGTTAGGGGTGTGTTTGGATTAGGGTTTCAGTTATAATTGGGGGTTTCCACTGTTTAGGCACATCAGGGGCTCTCCAAACGTGACATGGCGTCCGATCTCAATTCCAGCCAATTCTGCTTTGAAAAAGTAAAACAGTGCTACTTCCCTTCCGAGTTCTCCTGTGTGCCCAAACAGTGGTTCCCCCCAACATATGGGATATCAGCGTTCTCAGGACAAGTTGGACAACAACTTTTGGGGTCCAATTTGTCCTGTTACCCTTGGGAAAATAAAAACATAGGGGATAAAATATCATTTTCGTGGAAAAATTTTTTATTTTATTTTCACGGCTCTGCGTTATAAACTGTAGTGAAACACTTGTTGGTTCAAAGCTCTCACAACACATCTAGATAAGTTCCTTGGGGGGTCTAGTTTCCAATATGGGGTCACTTGTGGGGGGTTTCTACTGTTTAGGTACATCAGGGGCTCTGCAAATGCAACATGACGCCTGCAGACCAATCCATCTAAGTCTGCATTTCAAATGGCGCTCCTTCCCTTCCGAGCTCTGCCGTGCACCCAAACAGTGGTTCCCCCCAACATATGGGGTATCAGCGTTCTCAGGACAAGTTGGACAACAACTTTTGGGGTCCAATTTGTCCTGTTACCCTTGGGAAAATAAAAACATAGGGGATAAAATATCATTTTCATGGAAAAAAAAATATTTTTTATTTTCACGGCTCTGCGTTATAAACTGTAGTGAAACACTTGTTGGTTCAAAGCTCTCACAGCACATCTAGATAAGTTCCTTGGGGGGTCTAGTTTCCAATATGGGGTCACTTGTGGGGGGTTTCTACTGTTTAGGTACATCAGGGGCTCTGCAAATGCAACATGATGCCTGCAGACCAATCCATCTAAGTCTGCATTTCAAATGGCGCTCCTTCCCTTCCGAGCTCTGCCGTGCACCCACACAGTGGTTCCCCCCAACATATGGGGTATCAGCGTTCTCAGGACAAGTTGGACAACAACTTTTGGGGTCTAATTTGTCCTGTTACCCTTGGGAAAATAAAAACGTGGGGGCTAAAATATCATTTTCGTGGAAAAAAAGTATTTTTTATTTTCACGGCTTTGCGTTATAAACTGTAGTGAAACACTTGTTGGTTCAAAGCTCTCACAACACATCTAGATAAGTTCCTTGGGGGGTCTAGTTTCCAATATGGGGTCACTTGTGGGGGGTTTCTACTGTTTAGGTACATCAGGGGCTCTGCAAATGCAACATGACGCCTGCAGTCCATTCCATCTAAGTCTGCATTTCAAACGATGCTCCTTCCCTTCCGAGCTCTGCCATGCACTCAAACGGTGGTTCCCCCCCACATGTGGGGTATCAGCGTACTCAGGACAAATTGGACAATAACATTTGTGGTCCAATTTCTCCTGTTACCCTTGGGAAAAAAAAAATTGCGGGCTAAAACATCATTTTGTGGAAAGAAAAAATGATTTTTTAATTTTCACAATGCTACATTCTAAACTTTAGTGAAACAATTGGGGGTTAAAAGTGCTCACCACACATCTAGATAAGTTCCTTAGGGGGTCTTCTTTCCAAAATGGGGTCACTTGTGGGGGGTTTCCACTGTTAAGGCACGTCAGGGGCTCTCCAAATGCGACATGGCGTCCGATCTCAATTCCAGCCAATTTTGCATTGAAAAAGTCAAATGGCACTCCTTCCCTTCCGAGCTCTGCCATGCGCTCAAACAGTGGTTTATCCCCATATATCAAGTATCGGCGTACTCAGGACAAATTGCACAACAACTTTTGGGGTCCAATTTATCCTGTTACCCTTGGGAAAATAAAAAATTTGGGGCAAAAAGATCATTTTTTGTGAAAATTAATATAAATTTTTATTTACGGCTCTACATTATAAACTTCTGTGAAGCACTTGGAGGTTCAAAGTGCTCACCACACATCTAGATTAGTTCCTTAGGGGGTCTACTTTCCAAAATGGTGTCACTTGTGGGGGTTTCTGTTAGCCGGAGTATTACCACAGCAGCGCGTGTTACTTCATATAAGCAGCAGAATCCAACGTAAGGCAAACTGTGTTTAATATATGCAGCTTGAACTGGAACAAAATAAGAAAGCTTTGACAGTAACTACCGATATAATCTAGTCCATGTAACACATGTCTCTCTGTGAAGGAAACAGCAGCAGAATGATGCAATCAGTGAGAGTCCTCTGACCTTTTTGTACAAACTTTAACAATCACAGCATAGCTGACAAATGAACACTCATAGACATTCAATGCAGACTACAACAGGAATGGAGTTGTTGCATTTAAACTTATTCCAACACCCCCACTCAACAACTGCTTATCCTGTTAGTCCCATTGCAGTTCTGAATTCTTCAAACTTGGCTCTTGACAATGGCTTTGTCAAAACATCTGCTAACATCTTGTCAGATTCACAGTAAACAAACTTTAGAACTTCACGCTCTACTAAGTCACGCAAGTGATGATGTTTAACATCAATGTGCTTTGTTCTTGCACTTATCCTTTCACTGCTGGCGAGCTTGATACATCCTTGGTTGTCCTCATAGATAACAGTTGGTTCAGCTAGTGGTTTGCCGAATTCTTCCAAAAGTTGCTTCAACCAAATTAACTCTTGACTTGCATGAGCAGCTGATGTATATTCTGCTTCTGTAGAAGACAATGCAACTGACACTTGTTTTCTACTGGACCATGAGATTGAAGTGTGTCCTAACTTGAACAAGTAACCACTTGTTGATCTTCGATCACTTGAGTCTCCAGCCCAATCTGCATCTACATATCCTCTGAGAATTAGATCTCCTGATGCAGAAATCTTTAGACTTAACTCTTGGGTTGCCTTAAGATACTGAAGAAGTCTCTTAATTGCATTCCAATCTCTTTGGCGTGGCTTGCTTACACGTCGGCAGAGAATTCCCACTGTGGCTGAGATATCTGGACGGGTTGTGGTTGCTATGTATAGAAGTGCCCCCACTGCTTGTCTGTAACTGTCATTTGTGGGTAGCAGATCTTCTTCTCCTTCCAATTTTAGGTAAGATGGATCCATTGGAGTTGATATGCCTTTGGCTTCTGACATTCCAAACTGGTTTAGAACTGTGGAGATTTTAGAATTTTGATTAAGAAGAAAACTTCCATCTTCCTCTCTCTGGATTTGGATTCCCAAATAGTATGTCACATCTCCAAGGTCCTTGGTCTCGAAATGCTTGTTCAGAATTTGACCTAGTTTTGAAATTTCTCTCTCTTCTTGATGCGCTATTATTACATCATCCACATATAGAATAACATACATCCAATCTTGTGATACACCTTTTGTATACAAACATGGATCCGCTTGAGACCTTTTAAATCCTTCGTCGATTAACACTTTGTTCATCTTAGTGTTCCATGCTCTTGCTGATTGCTTAAGGCCGTAGAGAGATTTTTGCATTCTGCAAACAAGGTTCTCTTTACCCCTTTTAACATAGCCTTCTGGTTGAGTCATGTACAGCTCTTCTTCAATGTCTCCATGTAGAAAGGCTGTTTTGATGTCAAAATGTCTTACTTTCATCTGCTGAACAGCAGCTATGGATAATAAAGTTCTGAATTTAGTTTGCTTGGCAACTGGAGCAAAAGTAGCATCATAATCTTCACCATATTTTTGTGAATATCCTTTTGCGACCAATCTTGCTTTAAAACGGTGAACATTACCTTCGGAGTCATATTTGTTCTTAAAGACCCACTTACATCCAATTGCTTTCTTGCCTTGAGGTAGCTCTGTGAGCTCCCATGTTTTGAGCTTATGAAGGGATTCCATTTCTTCATCAGCAGCTTTTATCCATTTTTGCTTCTTATGAATAGGCAGTTTTTGCATTTCCTGCCATGACTGTGGCTCTTCTTCTGGAATTGATCTGACCATATAAGAAAGGCGTTTAGCTGGAATTCCTTTATTTGATCTTTCTGATCTTCTGATCTCCTGAGGTTGGCTTGGTTCTTCTGTTTCTTTTTCAGTACTTTCAGAGCATATCCAGACTTCAGTATTTTCTTTGAGATTCTCTTCAATGTCTGGAATCACTGACTGAAATTCTTGTTCCTTAGGTTGAATTATTTGCGTAACCTCATGAAATTTGAGCGATACTGAGTTTTCATCAATCACTACATCTCTGCTGATTGTTACTGTGTTGGTCTGTGGGTGCAGGATTCTGTATCCTTTCTGAGTTTCACTGTACCCCACAAGAACTCCTTCCTTTGCATGAGATTCCCACTTAGAACGTTTTTCTTTGGGAACATGCACAAAAGTTTTGCTTCCGAATATCCTGAGATGCTTCAGGTTGGGCTTCTCACAGTTCCATAGCTCATATGGAGTTTTACTTGTAGCTTTACTTGGCAGTCGATTTTGAAGATAGGTAGCAGTCATGATGGCTTCTCCCCAATATGTTGTAGGTAGGTTTCCATCAAATAGCATACTTCTTCCACTTTCACAAAGAGTTCGGTTCTTTCTCTCTGCTGTGCCATTCTGCTCTGGGTTGTATGGAACGGTTGTCTGGAACACGATTCCATTCTTTTTCAGGATGGTTTGCACTTTACCACTTGTATATTCAGTTCCATTATCTGCTCGCAGTACCTTTGGTATTCTTCCAAATTTGTTAAGAACTGCAGCAAGATATTCTTCAAGTTTCTGTGGAACTTCATCTTTACTTTGAAGTAGGTAAGTAACAGTATATCTGGAATAATCATCAATGAATGTGAGAAAATATCTCTTCTTGCTGGGAGTAAGAACACTCATTGGACCACACACATCTGTATGTATCAAATCCAGTATCTGTGCAGATTTAGTAGTGCTTACTTTAGGAAACGATTTTCTGGACATTTTCCCTTTTAGGCAACTTGTGCACTTCATTGTTTGATTACACTGGTTGATTGCAATACCATTTGCAAGTTGAGCTAGTTTCTTTACTGCTTCTGGATCTCTGTGGCCTAGGCGTCTGTGCCACACATGAATACAGTCCTTATGAAAATCTTGTCTAGCACTGTAAACAGTTTCATTGCATTTCAGCTGATAAAGTTCATCTTTGATTTTTCCTTCGGCAAGGGTATGACCCTTCTTTGAAATGATGCATCTGTCATCCTTAAATGTAACTATATTTCCCTGTTGTGCAAGCTTCTTTACAGATAAAAGGTTACTTTCAAGTTTGGGAACATACAGCACGTCTTTAACTGGGATTTTTCTGACTTGTGCTAAGGATTGAACTTGACAATGGAGATAACCATCTCCTATTCCTTCTGATGTCATATAGTGACCATTAGCTAAAATTACCTTTTCAGACTTGCTTTCATCTAGATTAATGAAGAAATCTTTATCACGTGTCATGTGAGCAGTCGCTCCAGAGTCAATACACCAAACATGGTTTGCATATGGGCTTGTGCTGACCCCAAATGCAGTCGCAATACATGCATCTTCCTTCTTTACAGCTGTTTTAACCTTTTGATGACTGTCCTGCTTTTTAAACTGATTCATTCTTGCTTTCCACACTCTGCAGTCTGCTTTAAGGTGACCAGGCTTTTTACAGACAAAACATTCACGAGTTTCCTTTAAATGACTCTGAGCTTTAGAAAAGTACTGTGTCTTTAATGCTGCTTCTGCTTTGCATATATTATTGCTAATAGTCTCTGACTTTCTCTTGTATTCATCTGCAAGTTTCCCTTTCACATATTCTAGTGTGAGTTCATCATCTGGTCTGGCATCTAATGCAGTCACAAGCGTGTCATAACTTTCTGGAAGACCACTTAATAGTAATGCAGCAACATGAAAATCTTTAATTTCTTCACCAATACCCCTTAGGCGCTCCACAATCTCTAGGGTGTTTCTGATATAGTCCTGCATATGCTGGCCATCACTTAATTTAGACTGATACAGCTTTCTCATAAGATATAGCTTATTGCTGAGATTTGACCTTTCATGCACTTTCTGTAATTCTTCCCACATTTTCTTTGCAGTATCACATTTGCATACATGTACAATCTGGTTATCATCTATGCTGAGGGAAATAGTGCTTTGTGCTTTCTGATCAGTCTCTAGCCAATCACCCGGTACTGGGTCAGGCACAGGCTGTTCAATACATTTCCATGTACCCTCTCTTATAAGTAACATCTTTACCTTGAATTTCCAGGAGCTGTAATTGTGATTTGTGAGACTTGGCACTGTGTACTTCACTGCATTCCTTTCTGTAGACATTCTTGTCTCTTGTACCTTTTTTTGTTTGTTACTGGCCCTTTAAGCTGCGCTGTCCGGTGCTCTGTACACTGCGGTACCTTTGCGTTCCGGTGTCCTTGTATTCCGGGGGTTCCTCTGTGCTGTCTGCGCTTGGCTCGCTGCTTATTCCGGTGACTGGGCTTTTTACCATTTACTTTCCGGTGGCTGGGCCCATAACCTGTTAGCCGGAGTATTACCACAGCAGCGCGTGTTACTTCATATAAGCAGCAGAATCCAACGTAAGGCAAACTGTGTTTAATATATGCAGCTTGAACTGGAACAAAATAAGAAAGCTTTGACAGTAACTACCGATATAATCTAGTCCATGTAACACATGTCTCTCTGTGAAGGAAACAGCAGCAGAATGATGCAATCAGTGAGAGTCCTCTGACCTTTTTGTACAAACTTTAACAATCACAGCATAGCTGACAAATGAACACTCATAGACATTCAATGCAGACTACAACAGGAATGGAGTTGTTGCATTTAAACTTATTCCAACAGTTTCCACTGTTTAGGCACATCAGGGGCTCTCTAAACGTGACATGGGCTCCGATCTCAATTCCAGCAAATCTTGCATTGAAAAGTCAAATGGCGCTCCTTCCCTTCCGAGCTCTGCCATGTGCCTAAACAGTGGTTTACCCCCACATATGGGGTATCGGTGTACTCAGGACAAATTGTACAATGACTTTTGTGGTCCAATTTCTCCTGTTACCCTTGGTAAAATGAAACAAATTGGACCTGAATTAAAAATTTTGTGAAAAAAAGTTAAATGTTCAATTTTTTTATTTATTTATTTTTTTTTTTTTCCACCCCTGTCTAATCCACGATTAGACAGGGGTGGAAAGAGATGATTTGCATAGCTCTGCCTACTGCAAAGGATTCTGGGTAAACCTGCTATTCTTTGTATTATGCTGCTTGCAAGTACTTTCCGTTTCAGGAAAGCATCCACTATGTATTTCCTTTAAGTAGAGGGCTTTTCGGTCTCTTTCGTCCCGCTACATTTAGCCCAACTTGGGTCTCTCCCTAAGGTGGCTAGCATGTATGTATCAATTTTTTTAAACATTCAAAAAATTCATGTGAAGCACCTGAAGGGTTAATAAACTTTTTGAATGTGGTTTTGAGTACCTTGAGGGGTGCAGTTTTTAGAATCGTGTCACTTTTGGGCATTTTCTGTCATATAGACCCCTCAAAGTCACTTCAAGTGTGAGGTGGTCCGTAAAAAAATGGTTTTGCAAATTTTGTTGCAAAAATGAGAAATCGCTGGTCAACTTTTAACCCTTATAACGTCCTAACAAAAAAAAATTATGTTTCCAAAATTGTGCTGATGTAAAGCAGACATGTGGGAAATGTTGTTTATTAACTATATTATGTGATATAACTCTCTAATTTAAGGGCATAAAAACTAAGAGTTTGAAAATTGCTAAATTTTCATAATTTCTGACAAATTTTTGTTTTTTTCACAAATAAATGCAAGTCATATCGAAGAAGTTTTACCACTATCATGAAGTACAATATGTCACGAGAAAACAATGTCAGAATCACTATGATCCGTTGAAGCGTTTCAGAGTTATGACCTCATAAAGTGACAGTGGTCAGAATTGTAAAAATTGGCCCTGTCACTTAGGTGAAAACAGGCTTTGGGGTGAAGGGGTTAAAGTGGTTGTCCACTACTTTCAATTAACCCCCCAATGTACCCCCCAGGGCCCCTAATGAATTGTGCAATTACCTCCCGTTGCCGTTTTTGCCTGTGAGCGGCGCAATTCTGGCTTCCGGAGTCTGGGTCACGTGACCCCCAGGCTGCAGCCGCCGCTCATTTCCGCCGACGTCACATCAATTTCCAGACTCTAGAAATTGACGTGACGTCAGCAGTAGGCGTGACCAGCCCCCACAGTCAGCAGTCACTCAGCAAGAGTGACTGGGCTGTGGGCGGTGCTGGGGGTTGCCTGCAGGGCAGTGCTGGGGGCGGGCGGGGCTTTGCTGGGGGCAAGTGGGGCTGTGCTGGGGGTGGGCGGGGCTGTGTGTGCTCAGTGCTCTCTCTGAAGGTATGTGCACACGTCAGGATTTTTTCCTGACATAATCCTGAGAATTCTGTCAGAAATCCGCGTGCTTTTTTCACGCGGATTTCTCGCGGAATTTTCGTGTTTTTTGCGCGGATTTTTTGCGGATTTTTTGCGGTTTTTTTTAATTTTCCAGAATGTCCTTTTTGATAGGAAATCCGCAAAAAATCCGCACAAAGATAGAGCATGTCTGGATTTTTTGCGGTATGCGTTTTTTTTGCGGAAAAAAAACGCTAACATCTGCACAAAAAATGCGGAATGCATTCTAAATGATAGGATGCATAATGTTAGCATTTTTTTAGCAGATTTATAGCGTTTTTATGGCGAAATTACGCAAAAAAAACGTTAAAAATCCTGACGTGTGCACATACCCTGAGTGCTGGGATCTGCGGGTGGGCGGGGCTGCACTGCGGTTGCCGGTGTTTGCGGGCCGGCGCCGGTGATTGCCTGCCGGCGCCATTGTTTGCGGACTGGCGCCGGTGTCTGCCCGCGCTGGGGTCCACTGCGGGTGTGTGTGTGTGTATGTAGGCATCGTCCGATGGGACTACAAGTCCCATCGGGCTCTGCCTGCTACAGTGACAGTGATTGACACATTAGCCAATGATGGGACAGTAGTGGTCCCATCATCCGGCTAATGTGTTGAATGTAAAAAAAACAAAAAAAACATACACAGTACATACATACATACATACACACATACATACAACACACACCATGCGACTACATGCACCATGCGACGACATGCACCATGCGACACCATGCGACGACATGCACCATGTGACATGCACCATGCGACATGCTACATGCACCATGCGACGACACGCACCATGCGACGCCATGCAACATGCGGCATGCACCATGCGACGACATGCACCATGCGACATGCACCATGCGACGACATGCACCATGCGACGACATGCGACATGCACCATGCAACGACATGCACCGTGCGACAACATGCACCATGCGACATGCACCATGCGACATGCACCATCTATCTATCTAATATCCATCTATCTAATATCTATCTAATATCTATCTATCTATCTATCTATCTATCTATCCCATATCTATCTCTCTCATATCTATCTATCTATCTATTATCTATCTATCTATCTATCTATCTATCTATCTATCTATCTATCTATCATCTATCTA